>NC_085869.1:1361292-1383792 GCF_034702125.1 Engraulis encrasicolus | reverse complement strand
GGTGTTTGGACATGACGGGCGCTACCGCCATCTACAGCGCTAAGGGGACTCCATTTATTCTCAACCTCAAGACTCCGAAGGTCTCCTAATCGAAGGTCTCCTAAAGGGGCGTTCACCCGACGTAAAGTGGATACCGGAAAAGAACCCGCCTGCTTTATCTCCCTATATATACGATTCTCTGGTGTAGATGCTAGTTGTGTCAGTGTAGATGCTAGCTGTGTCAGTGTAGATGTTAGTTGTGTCAGTGTAGATGCTAGTTGTGTCAGTGTAGATGTTAGCTGGGGCAGTATAGATGCTAGCTGTGGCAGTATAGATGCTAGCTGTGGAAGTATAGATGCTAGTCGTGGCTGTTTACATGCTCATTATGACTGTTTAGATGGTAGCCGTGGCAGTTAACGTGCTAGTTGTTGCTGTTTAGATGCTAGTTGTGTCAGTGTAGATGCTAGCTGTGTCAGTGTAGATGCTAGCTATGTCAGTGTAGATGCTAGTTGTGTCAGTGTAGATGCTAGTCGTGGCTGTTTAGAAGCTACTTGTGTCAGTGTCAGTGTCAGTGACATGCTCATTATGACTGTTTAGATGGTAGCCGTGGCAGTGTACATGCTAGTCGTCAAAAGTTTTTGCAAGCGCACATACATACTATAGCTAAGCTTATGCTATAGTAGTAGTGTTGAGCATTGGTGCTGCGGTAGCATGTGTAAAGCCTCTATCTTTCATGGTGGTCCCGTTAGCTGACTCTGCTGGAGGCTGGTTAGTGTGGTGTTATTACCTGCCCAGGAGAAATTAATTTGTGTGTGTGTGTGTGTGTACAGCATGTGTGTGTGTGTGTGTGTGTGTGTGTGTGTGTGTGTGTGTGTGTGTGTGTGTGTGTGTGTGTGTGTGTGTGTGTGTGTGTGTTTGTGTGTGTGTGTGTGTGTGTGTGTGTGTGTGTGTGTGTGTGTGTGTGTGTGTGTGTGTGTGTGTGTGTGTGTGTGTGTGCATGTGTGTGTGTACCCTTTTCAAAATAAGTTCTCATCTTGTAGTGCTTGCTGATTGATTTACTTTTTTTCAACTCAGTTGTGGAAGACCATTACATTTGAAGACCTTTACATTTGAAGACGTTTACATTTGAAGACGTTTACATTTGAAGACGTTTACATTTGAAGACGTTTACATTTGAAGACCTTTACATGTGAAGACATTTTTTTTTTCCGTTTCAACAGTTAATCACCCCCATCTCATCAGCAAACCTACAAAGAGGAATTGTCCAGCAACAATCCAAGTGTTATCAAATAACAATATCTCAACAATTAGGCGTCAATATCATAATTATCAAATCGCAATATCTCAACAAAAAAGCGTCAATAGTTCAGGCCTATGTAAAACCCCCTGAATCATCCACATACACAGACCATCCATTATTGTATGCACGTGTGTGCGTGCGTGCGTGCGTGCTGCGTGCGTGCGCATGTAGCCTACGTGTCTTTGTCTTAGTGAGAGAGAGAGTGAGAGGAAGAGAGAGAGGGAGAGAGAGAGAGAGGGAGAGAGAGATAGAGAGAGAGAGAGAGAGAGAGAGAGAGAGAGAGAAGGAGAGAGAGAAAGACTGAGAGAGAGTTAATGTGTATTTACATGGATTACTGGAGCAGGAAGTGAAAATCGAACCGGCCGACATCATCGATTGGCTCTCAGCAGCCCAGAGAGACCTCTACAGGATGTACAACTCATCACACACACACGCACACGCACACACACGCGCACGCACACACACGCACGCACGCACGCACGCATGCACGTACACACACACACACACACACACACACACACACACACACACACACTCAAACACACACACACACACACATGCATACCCACATACGCACATGCACGCACACACACAAACAAACTTTTTTTGGCTGCTGCAGTTGTGCCATGACATGTTCCTTTATAGTTCCTATATAAGTATACTTAGTAGTAGTGTAGTACAGCGGTATAGCGTAATATTTATTTGTACCAATGTAACCGGTTGGAGTTTCACTCTGCGTTGTGTAAGTTGAGATGTAATAAAGACTCTAGACAAGATTGAAGATCCAAAGCTTTAGTGATGCTTCTGTAATGTTCAGACACAGTATACATTCACCATGGGGCTTGGGGCTGCACTCTCACTCCTCTTCCCACAGCATACAGAGACAGGGCAGTAGTTGTTACAATAAACATGCTTAACAGTAGCACTAAACATGGTGAAACATATGAGAAAACCAAATAAAATCGCTGGGCTAAGAGAAGTGCTACCAAAAACATAGCCTGCTTCTCATAATAAACTCAGTGATTCCTGGCTAGCTAGCTTAGCAAAACTCTGCTAGCATAACGAGTGAGTTAGCTAAGTTGCCAGGGTCACATTTCCATTTCTTAACACATTATACACAAATAACAAAAATAAACACACACCTGTAATTGTCAGACACAGTACATTCACCATGGGGCTTGGGGCTGCTCTCACTCCTGAGGAGACCATAAAAAGAAATGTTAAATAATTGTGACTAGCGTTAGCAACGCTAAGCTAAAGGATTGTCACGATGCCACCGGCTTATATTACACCGGGTGGCGATAACACATCAAAGTACATGGAAACCAGGCATCATATTCGTGTAATACGTTAGTGGCATCGAGCTTTGTTTTACTTTCCCTACTGTTATGTATTTGTTTTGATTGTAAAGTGTCCTTGGGTATCTTGAAAGGTGCTCAAAAAAAAATGTATTATTATTATTATTATTATTGATATAGTATAGTATAGTATAGTATAGTATAGTACAGTATAGTATAGTATAGTACAGTACAGTACAGTACAGTATAGTATAGTACAGTATAGTATAGTATAGTATAGTATAGTATAGTATAGTATAGTATAGTATAGTATAATATAATATAATAGTATAGTATGTAATAGTATAGCATAGTATAGTATAATAGTATAGTATAGTATAGTATAGTATAGTATAGTATAGTATAGTATAGTATAATAGTATAGTATAGTATAGTATAGTATAGTATAGTATAGTATAGTATAGTATAGTAGAGTAGAGTAGAGTAGAGTAGAGTAGAGTAACTTTATTGATCCCCAGGGGGAAATTCAGGTATCCAGTAGCTTACATAAATACGCAAATACACAAAAGCCCACATGGACATTTCAAGACAAAAATAAACACAGGAATAGTCATCAGGGTGGGGAAAATAAAATAAAATAAAATAATAGAGATAATAAATGTAGAAAAGGTAATTGTGCAAAAAGACATTCTGTGAGTTGGGATAGACCGATGCAGAAAAACATACTCTTTCAGTTAAGGTAGACAACAAATTAAAGTACTAACGTCAGTTCTGGCCAGGCCATGGTAGTCAAGAAGCTTGCCGCCCTCCCCTTCATCTAATTCCTAATTGATCCAGGTGCATTCCCTCAGCTGATAATCTTTCTTCCCTAGCGATTGGCCACACGGCTTCGGCACGCCTTTTAAATTCTATCCACTTCCTCTCAACTGTATGCTGCTCGGTTTTTGCTGGAGTTGGTGTTGCTGGTCGCTTGTTTTCTTATGCCTAGTTCTGAACACGTTGTTTAGCATTCTCTTTGTCGATATTGTTTCATCTCTGGTAGGCTGCACATTTTTCTTTGAGTTGCCTCGTTAGTTCTGCCTCTGTTGCGATAGGGAGTCCATGATTTCAAAAGTTACGCACCTCAATTTGGACAGTTGATTGTTTTCTCCGTGCGGTGCCGTCCTCTAGGGCGTTAAAACAGATTTTTGTGATGCCTACCCCAGTTTATTTATTTTGCTGACTGTAGGCCTACAATTTCCCATGCTCTGAGCTTTCGCTGATTTTAACATTACAAACTGCTTCATCACATTCTGCACCTGCGCGTTTGGTGAACGCGCTCTTTCTTTGTTTCCCCCCTCAGCAGTGATAGGCCTAAATACATTCGATCTGTTTACAGCTGCAACTGGTGATGGATGTTTGGCCAATGCCATGTTCTGTGCTTTGTCTGCATGCGGCTGCATGTCAACGCTTTCAATGTGTTGCAGAAGTTAATAGGCCCTATAAGTGGCTATGCCTGTAATTTACATTGTCTCGGGCTTCCCACCCGATCACTTTAAATGCCTCGCACGCCGTTTTTGAATCGCTTTGGTTTCTTGTCATTGTCCACCCTGATGGTAAACAGGATTTTGGCTTGCTGCTTTTTCACCACGCATGTTTCAGTTGCTTACAATATGAATTCGGAATTCTCTGCGGAGGTGAATATTTGATGGTTAACTTGTTGCATTTGCCGTCTGCTGGCGTTTGATATAGGTGCTTAATTGACCTTTGCCATGGGATGATAAATCCATCTTCAATTAACATTCACGTGAAAGTTGTCGCATGGAGTACTGTAGTCTATTTTGCGCTTTGAGTCGCATGTCGGTGTCGTGCCGAAAAGTGAGTGCCTGCCAGAACACGAGTGCCCTCATTGAAACCAATGACATTTTTTGAGAGAGAATTATACACATTTTTGCAGAATGAATTACATAATTTATGAACTAAAATATGCTTATGAAACATTACTCGTCCTCCACTTAACATGAGCTATTTGAATGCGCGGTATAGTGTAGCCTATAGAAATCTGGCGACCCTGTGCGTTAAATTTGTGCTTCGTGCTCTGAAACGGTTGGATTGAATAGCCTATGCTTCCTTTGTCACAATAGTTAGGTAAGGGAGACGTCATGCGATGTGATTTTTTAAAAATTACAGTAATATGTTTGTTCCACCGTCCTCGTCGGTCACCTGTCACTTTGTAACAAAACCACAGGTGTTTCTAATCAGACGTGGCTTGAATTGATTGTTGCTGGAAACCGTGCTTTCGGGACCTGTGGTTATTTATTTATTTATTTATGCATTTATGCATTCTTTTTATTCCGTGACTCTAGCTGTTTATATGCTGGTGACTGCTGCTTATCCGTCTTGTTTTTGGCATTCCTGGTGTTCAACGCATTCCCCTTGCACCCCCTGTGACCATTTGCAGTGTGCTAGCTCTAGGCCTATAGTCTAGATTGATGTGCTCTTTGTATCTACTGCTTCCTGGCTATTCATCTGTTAGTTTTTGGGGAGTTGCAATTAGCATAGTTCTGAGTTGTCTGCAATGTTTGGGATGTTGTCTCTGCTGCTTTATAGTAGGCCTACTGGCCTGTTTGGCCAAGTTTTGCTAGCTCTGTATCCTAGACTAGGATATAATGTTCTAGTGAACCATTGCTTCCTGGCTGCTAGTCTAAGTGCTTGCAGTGTGTATAGTCATAGTCCTGGCTGGGCTGTGTAGGTATTCTGGCTGTAGTGTGGTCGCTGTTTCACTCACTGCTGGTGCCCTGTTTGTGCTGGTATGTAGTCAGTCCTGCTGTTTTGGCCAATGTAGTGTAAGTATTTTGTCTGGAGTCCGTCATTACTACTAGCAGAGATGCATTGTCTTTATGTTACTGGCTGATGTAGGCTGTGCTGGCATGGCTATATTGCTCATCTGTTAAAGCCTGGTTATATGCCTAACCGTGACCTTGCATGGCTGTGTATCTTTCTGCTAGCTCGGTTTGGTTGTGCAGTAGTGCTTGTGCTGCCTGTATGGCATTATTAGCTCTTCCCCTCATTCCGGTCACTTTGGTTAAACTATCTGCATCGTCAATATCAACTGTAGGCGATTATGTTATGTTGGGTAGTGGTGTGCATGTTGGGTCTTATTTAGCACGTTTAGGCCTCGTCATGCTCATGGAGCCATGTCGTGGCCTCTGCTGGGGGGAGGCTGCATCAGTGGTCATGTTGGCCTTTAGTGTAGATCATGTTGCTGTAGTGTAGTGTAGAATGTTGCCGTGTCTGGATAATTTTGCTGATTTCGTCTGCTTTTGCTGCCAACTGCATAGTATACATAGGCCTTTGCTAATGCTGTTAGCTTCTGTGGTCTGTTGGCATTGTTTCCCTGTGTAGTCGTGGTGGCACTGTTAGCTCATAGTCTGAATTGGCTCTGCTTGCTCGGCAAGTGTACTCAAGTGTTGCTCATGTTTTGTTAATGGTCGCCTGTGTCGCTTCGTAGATTGGTAATCGTGCTGTCTGGCTAATGTTCGCCCTGTGAGCATGTCGACTCTGTTGTTCATGGTAGCATTGATTGCCCTGAGTAGTCCATGTGCTGCAATTGCTATTGGCTCATACTCTGTCTAACTACAGCTGGCTCACATATAGTTTAACTGCATTGGGTCCTGCACCTGCCTCCAGTCATATTATATGCTGTCAGATCTGATGGATTGTATTGTGCAGCTACCGTAACTGCAGTGGGCTCACTTGGTTTAGTCTAGCGGCTGCTTCATTGGTCGGTTTAGTGTCTAGCCAGCGGCTGCCTGCTCATATTGTTTCAGTCAAGTCAAGTCAAGTTTATTGTCAATTTCTTTACATGCACTGGTCATACAAAGAATTTGAAATTGCGTTTCTTGCTCTCCCATGCAGACATAGACTAATCTAGGTAAGGACATAGACAGTATAGACATAGACAGTACTCATACATGGACATAGACAGTATGGACGTAGACATTGCTCATACAGACATTTAAAGTGCAAGACTGGACAACAGAAGACTTGTAGAGAACATACATTAAGAGGAGGTATTTTGTTGTTCTTTTTCTAAAAGCTTTTTTCTTTATAGCGTTCTGACATAGTAATAGTAGCATTTGAAGAAAATAAATAATTAAAAAAGGTTTTTATTAAATACACCAGCAGCAGTATGTGTGTGTGTGTGTGTGTGTTTGTATGTGTTTTGTGTGTGTGTGTGTGTGTGTGTGTGTGTGTGTGTGTGTGTGTGTGTGTGTGTGTGTGTGTGTGTGTGTGTGTGTGTGTGTGTGTGTGTGTGTGTGTGTGTAGAGTTGTGTGTGTGTGTGTGTGTGTGTGTGTTTAGTGCAGGTAGAAAGTGCGGTGTGCGTCTGTGTGTGTGTACCTGTGTATGTGTGTGTGTGTGTGTGTGTGTGTGTGTATGTGTGTGAGTATGAGTTGTGTGTCAGTGTGTGTAAGTTTCAATGTAGCTTCTGCTGACTGTCGCCATCTCTGGTCTCCTTGCTGCTCTCGGATTTACCTACAACTGTATCTGTCCATCATTCTAGCTATTGGTTGCCATCATGGAGGCCCAGCTTATTGTGTGCCGTCATGTGGTCCTTGTCAACCTGCTGTTTTTTCCGGATCCTAGAGTAGCACTGATCCTGTGTGGGTGTTCAGGCCATGTTAGCAGTGTTCTCTATGTTGACGCGTCTAGATGATGTATTGATTTCGCTGTCACCTTGTGCTGCCAATTGCATATTCTATAGTCCTTGTCAATCAGCTGCCGTTCTGGGCTCTGGAGTAGAGCGGCACTGATCCTAAAGAATCAGCCCATTTGCTGCTGCCCGTCCGCCTAGTCAATTTTTATGCTATGTCTGTACGCCTAGTCTATTTGATGCTGCCCGCTACCAGAGACAGCCTGCGTAAGAGACGGAGCACTCAAAAAGCCTTCCATAGGAACGAACGAGAGCATTTGGCTACGCAAACATAGCGCTGGCCGGCGTCCCTCCCACCTGTCCGGTAACGAGAGCCAATTGCTTGCTGAGCTTATCCAATCATCTTGCCTAGTCCATTTTGCCGCTGCCTGTCCACCTAGCCTATTCAATTTTTTATTTATTTATTTATTTGCCTAGTTCTTTTTTGCTGCTGCCTGTCCACCTGCCCATTTTGCTGCTGCCCGCTACCTAGCCCATTTGGCTACTGCCTGCCCGCCCAACCCATTTCTGCTGATGCCCACCTTGCCCATTTATTTATTAAGCCATCCTAGCCTTAGTGCCTCCAGTCTGTGTACTTTATCCTAATGACTCCCAGCCAAGTCTATTTAACCACTGTTGACGCTCTATTTCTCTATGTGCATCTGACTGTCCAACAGCTGGCCTTGTCTTTAATCCTACCTAAAGTATATTTTACAGCTGATGATGAGGATGCTGCCAACCCCAAATTGTTAACTGCGGCCAACTTATTGGTCATCTAGTTACATTTTATCCTTTTGGCTGGGGTCGTTCATTTCACCTGATTTCTACTGGCCTATTTAACTATCTACGGGCCTATCTAGTTCTCTCTTTCCTTACTGCTGGGCAAGTTTGTATTTTTGCTGCTGCCTGGCTATGCCCTATTGCTGCTGCTGTGCTCCTAATATAACTGCTGCTAAACAAAACTTCTGCTAGTCTAGTCTGGTTAATAGAAATCTGCCTATTCCAGTTAACTTGACGATTTATGCCACATTTAGCCAATGACAGGCCCAGACTTCTTGATTATACTTACTACTGGCATAGTCAATATGACTGCTCCTCTGATCACATGCATGATTTACTCTGGACTAGTGCATGATGTTTTTTTGGGGGGGATATCTAAATTCGACTGCTCAACCAATCCTCTCATTTTAACTGACCTTGAGAGGATTACCAGGTATGGAATTCTGCTGCCTATGCACGCTACCTACGGCCGGACGTGTGCGCCATTCTTAATGCCCAGAAGCCATGTCCCCTGCTGCCCCTGGTGGTAACCAATAAGTGTCAGCATCTATGCGTCGTGCTGCCATCTGCTGCTCCTGCTGCTGCTATGCCCCCCCACCCCCCTGCCTTTACCAAATTTAGTTCCAAATTTAGTTTTAGATATTTGGTTTGGGGGGCTTATTTCTATAGCTATGACATCCTCTCATCGTATTCGAGAGAGGATTACCAGGTATAGTCTGTTTGGGGGGTTATCTCTCGCCCTGTCCTGCTGGGGTGAGAATTCCCTAAACTGCTGCTGCCCCCTGACTAAATGCTTTTCCATGCTGCTCATGGAAATAGGGGGGTTCCTCCGAACAGAGCTATACCGCCAAATGTAATTCATAATTTCAATAAAAGAAATTGCATTTATATTCTTCTCTTGTGTTTCTTGACTGAAATGGTTCTGACAGAAATTAAAGTACTAACGTCAGTTCTGGCCAGGCCATGGTAGTCAAGAAGCTTGCCGCCCTCCCCTTCATCTAATTCCTAATTGATCCAGGTGCATTCCCTCAGCTGATAATCTTTCTTCCCTAGCGATTGGCCACACGGCTTCGGCACGCCTTTTAAATTCTATCCACTTCCTCTCAACTGTATGCTGCTCGGTTTTTGCTACCCACCACCTCCCCTGCTCCACCTTGTCGTGTATGATGTGACATGTTCTCTTGTCACGTCGCTTGGCTCTGTTCATGGGGGGTTATCTCTCACCCTGTCCTGCTGGGGTGAGAATTCCCTAAACTGCTGCTGCCCCCTGACTAAATGATTTTCCATGCTGCTCATGGAAATAGGGGGGTTCCTCCGAACAGAGCTATACCGCCAAATGTAATTCATAATTTCAATCAAAGAAATTGCATTTATATTCTTCTCTTGTGTTTCTTGACTGAAATGGTTCTGACAGAAGTGTATGATATAGTATAGTATGTAGAAGTAGGCAGTGTACAGAGTATGATAGGGGTTAAAAAAATCTTACAATGTCACAGTAAAGTACAGGTAAGTGTATTAGGCAAACACACACACACACACACACACACACACACACACACACACACACACACACACACACACACACACACACACACACACACACACACACACACACACACACACAAAGAGGTTCCCCAGTAACTGGGCCAGCTCCGACAGATCACAGTCTTTGCTTGTGGTAAGCAGGAAAAACAAGTATGTCCAGTGGTCAAGGGTCAAAAGTTCCTTAGTGCAGTTATTGGACAGCACACACACACACACACACACACACACACACACACACACACACACACACACCAAGAGGTTTCCCGGGCTGGGCCAGCTCTGGCATCTCAGGCAGTCCAGTCCCCTATGATGATGTTCTTCTTAGTGTCCTTCTGTGTGTTGTTAAACAGCTGAATTGCCCATGGGACAAATGACTTCCTTAGTCTGTCAGTCCTGCAGGTGAAAGCACGGAGTCTGTGGCTGAACAGACTCAGTTGGTTAGTGAAGGTGGCGTTAAGGGGGTGATGCTAATTGTCCATAATAGAGTCTAGTCTGCTCAGTGTTCTGCTCTCAGTTATTGAGGTGAGTGTCTCCAGTTCCATGCCCACCACTGATCCCGCCTTCCTCACCAGTCTGTCAAGGCGTCCAGCATCTCTCTTCCTGATGCTTCCTCCCCAGCATGTCGCAGCAAAGAAGAGCACGCTGGCCATGACAGACTGGTAGAACATAAGCAGAAGTCGGCTGCAGACATTGAAGGACCTCAGCCTTCTGAGGAAATTAATAGAACAGTAGTATATTATATTATATTATTATATGGTTGTGACGTCATCTGTCGAATGCTCCATTCATTTCAACGGGGCTCCCCAACGTTCGGACGTCTGTTATTTTTCGATAACGGACGGGTTGGTCTATAACAGACCGCTGTCAATGGCAACAAGACTTTTCACTGCTAAAGCGACTTTTCAACAAGACTCTAATCAGCTGCTGTGATAGACAGCACCCACTGTCCTGGCTACCGCTGTCAATGGCAACAAGACGTTCACTGCTAAAGCCACTGGCTTGTATAGGCCTACAAGTCAGTGGCTAAAGCGAATGTTTCATATCACTCCGCAGGGGGTCCGGTCTTTTGTCACTCTAATCAGCTGCTGTGATAGACAACACCTGTTGTCCTGGCTAGCCTATCTAGCTGTTGCCTAGCGGTGTTCCACAACGGCACAGTGCCGTCGGCACTGTTTTGTTTTGCGCAGCAACAATCTTAACATTAAATAGGTCTAAAGAAATGGCCCCGCATGTGTGAATCATTTAAGTATATCCATATAATAAGCGGGTTAACTTTCGGCGAGTCGGTCGCTTTGTGGAATAGCAGCACTCCGCTCCGCGTCGGGGTCTAAAGATTCTCTCTGTCGTGCTGCTATTCCACGGTAGCGACCTTCTCGCTGAACGTTAACCCTTACGTATAGTAGTATAATGGTATAGTATAGTATAGTATAGTATAGTATAGTAGTATAATGGTATAGTATAGTAGTACAGTAGTATAGTATAGTATAGTATAGTATAGTATAGTATAGTATAGTATAGTAGTACAGTAGTATAGTATAGTATAGTATAGTATAGTATAGTATAGTATAGTATAGTATAGTATAGTATAGTCGTGCAGTAGTATAGCATAGTATAGTATAGTATAGTATAGTATAGTATAGTAGTACAGTAGTATAGTATAGTATAGTATAGTATAGTATAGTATAGTATAGTATAGTATAATAGTATAGTATAGTATAGTATAGTAGTACAGTAGTATAGTATAGTATAGTATAGTATAGTATAGTATAGTATAGTATAGTATAGTATAGTATAGTATAGCATAGTATAGTATAGTATAGTAGTACAGTAGTATAGTATAGTATAATATAGTATAGTATAGTAGTACAGTAGTATAGTATAGTATAGTATAGTAGTACAGTAGTATAGTATAGTATAGTAGTACAGTAGTATAGTATAGTATACGTAGTATAGTATAATATAGTAGTATAGTACAGTATAGTATAGTATAGTAGTACAGTAGTATAGTATAGTATAGTATAGTATAGTATAGTATAGTATAGTATAGTATAGTATAGTATAGTATAGTAGTACAGTAGTATAGTATAGTATAATGGTATACAGTAGTATAGTATA
Organism: Engraulis encrasicolus; assembly: GCF_034702125.1. Lineage (NCBI taxonomy): Eukaryota > Metazoa > Chordata > Actinopteri > Clupeiformes > Engraulidae > Engraulis > Engraulis encrasicolus. The sequence continues at coordinate 1,372,102 of NC_085869.1, read as the reverse complement.
GTATAGTATAGTATAGTATAGTATAGTAGTACAGTAGTATAGTACAGTATAGTATAGTATAGTAGTACAGTAGTATAGTATAGTATAGTATAGTATAGTATAGTATAGTATAGTATAGTATAGTATAATAGTACAGTAGTATAGTATAGTATAGTATAGCATAGTATAGTAGTACAGTAGTATAGCATAGTATACATAGTATAGTATACATAGTACAGTATAGTACAGTATAGTACAGTATAGTATAGTATAGTATAGTATAGTAGTACATAGTATAGTATATAGTATATATATAGTATAGTATAGTATAGTAGTACAGTAGTATAGTATAGTAAAGTATAGTATAGTAGTACAGTAATATAGTATAGTATAGTATAGTATAGTATACGTAGTATAGTATTGTTGGAGCCATTTTGGTTTTTTGTTTACTTAGTGGAAGGTTAAATGATGCCTATGATTGTTATTGTTTTGAAATGCCAAATTATGTTCACAAAGTATTAAGTTTAGGTTAAGAAATGGCATGCTTGCCTTGTTTCCTTTTGATTTTGTATAGCTGTCCCTAATTGCTATACTATATGTCAGGGGACAGGACACACCCCCTTTGACGTGCCGCTGGCACTTTAATTAGGCCACTCAATTGTGAATTCGACAGGTAGGATGGTAAGGAGGAACAGTTTTAGACCACAAATTACTTTAGACAAATCACTGTATATCTTGCTTACTTGGAACAGTGTTTTGATTAGACAAGTCAAGCGGACCGTTTGAATAAAAGCATCAACATCTCTTTTAATTCAACTCTCTGTGCGTGCTTGAAACCTTGGATTGTGCGTCGGAACAATTTGCCACCTGCCTCACTTGGCGTTTGGGAAAAGCGCCATTACAAGTATAGTATAGTATAGTATAGTACAGTATAGTATACGTAGTATAGTATAGTATAGTTTAGTACAGTATAGTATAGTTTAGTATAGTATAGTATAGTATAGGCAAGGCAAGGCAAGGCAAGTTTATTTTTATAGCGCATTTCATACACAGGTGCAACTCAATGTGCTTCACAAAGTTAACAAATGTAAATGAAAGGAAACAGGGAAGAAAGAAGGAAATGAATTAAAGTCGAAAAACATTTAAAACATTAAGATAAAACATAAGGTAATAATAATAATAAAACAAAATAAAAAATAAATAAATATAAAAATAAAAATAATAATAATAAGTAATTTAAGCTAGGGGAAAGCATCTGAGAACAGCTTTGTCTTGAGTCTAGATTTAAAGCTATCAATAGTGGGTGCATTTTTTATGTCATCTGCAAGCTGGTTCCAAAGCTTTGAAGCATAGAAGCTGAAGGCTGCCTCTCCACACTTTGTTTTGACTTTTGGAATCACCAGCAAATTCTTCTCCGTTGACCTTAGTGACCTAGTTGGTGCATACAGCTGAAACATATCCAGTAGATATGTGGGTCCCATTCCATTTAGTGATTTAAACACAAGTAGCATAGCCTTAAAATCAATTCTGTAGCTTACTGGGAGCCAATGCAGCGATCTTAGAATTGGAGTAATGTGGTCGAACTTCCTTGTCTTTGTAAGAACCCTTGCAGCTGCGTTTTGTACAAGTTGAAGCTGTTTAATGGTCTTATTGGGGAGGCCAGTAAAAAGACTGTTACAGTAATCAACTTTACTAGAAATGAAGGCATGTATTAGCTTCTCCAGATCATGTTTAGACATCAGGCCCCTAAATTTAGAGACGTTTTTTATGTGATAAAATGCAGACTTAATAATAGCTTTCATGTGACTGTTGAAGTTTAGGTCACTGTCAATGAGGACCCCAAGATTTTTAACTGTTTCCCTTGCTTTCAGTCCCTTCGTTTCAAGGATAGTAGCAATCTTTTGTCTCTCCTCTCTTTTCCCAAATATAATTACTTCAGTTTTATCTGTGTTCAGCTGGAGGAAATTGTGAGACATCCATTTGTTAATTTGGTCCATGCAATGATAGAGTGATTCAAGGGGGGTATAGTCATTTGGGGACATAGATAAGTAGAGCTGGGTATCATCCGCATAGCTATGGTAATCTATGGAGTTATTCTCGATAATGTGTCCCAGTGGCAACATATACAGATTGAACAGTAGTGGTCCCAGAATGGAGCCCTGGGGGACCCCACAATTCAGAGACATCGGTGATGAGGTATGTCTTCCAATGGCGACAAAAAAACTTCTTTGTTGTAAGTACGATTTTAACCAGTTGATCACTATGCCTGTAAAGCCAACCCAGTGTTCCAGTCTATGTAGTAGTATAGAATGATTAACTGTGTCGAGAGCGGCACTCAAATCGAGTAGCACCAAGACGGATAATTTGCCAGCATCAGAATTCAATCTTATGTCATTCATAACTTTAATAAGAGCTGTTTCAGTGCTGTGGTAGGCACGGAAACCTGATTGAAACTTATCAAAATAGCTATTTGACATTAGAAAAGCAGTTAATTGGTTAAAAACAATTTTCTCTATTATTTTACCCATGAATGGTAGATTGGATATGGGCCTATAGTTGTTTAGTACCAGTGCATCCAGGTTGTTCTTTTTCAGTAAGGGTTTCACAACTGCTTCTTTCAGACAGCCTGGGAATATGCCTGTTTGTAGTGAGGTGTTGATGATCTGAAGTACATCTGATGATATTAGATTTAAGATGGATTTGAAGAAGGCTGTTGGTAAAATATCTAAGTCAGATGTAGAGGAGCTAAGACTTTGTACCGTTCTATTAACTCATTGGCTGCCTTAGCCGTCGAGTGACGTCATTTCGAATAGTGACGCCCCCTGCCTTCGACGTCCTTCGCCGATAATTGCGTTTTTTTACAGCCACGCCTTGAGGACGGTCTGACCTATGTTGTGTATTAATTTCACGCCTCTAGTCATGTTCTAACTGTTCCTGTAGGTGGCAGAAGTGTCCTTAGGAACAGTCAGGGCAGGGCATTAGCTCACATCAAGAGGAAATGTCAAGACAAAAACATCCCTTTTTACTATTATAATCTCAAAAGTAGCATAGCAAAATCATTTTTGAAAGTAAAGCACCTGTGACAGTAGTCTACTTTCTTGCCCTCTGATTTTAACACAGGTATTCTACTGATTTTAGTGTCAGAGCCTGACAAAAAAAAAAACTTCCTCTCATGATCAAAATACACCCCCCTGTTGCCATCTAGCTAGTAGGCATTGTAACTAGCTTGCCCAAAATACACCATGTTCAACCAGAGATGATCTGTGTGGCAACTGTTTCATTTTGGATAATGTGATCAGCCTACACAACATCAGGATGATGTGTACAAAAGATCATCTAACAGGAAAATGCACGGGACTTGTGGTCACCTCGGTTGGGAATGTTTGGCTATTGTTTGCTACGCTAGCTAGCTAGCACGAAATCGCTAACAACTTACAACTAAGCCTAAATAAAGGAGCCTTGGTAAGTCAACTATTTTTACTCATTCTACAGTTGCAGTTGTGGATCTGTATAGTATGATCAGCTTACTGTATCATCAAAAAGACAGGGGGGTTGCAGATTCTTGGAACAGAGTAGGCTAGCCTTTGTGTCTGGTCAGATACATTCAGCTCACATTGAGAAAGCATTGCACTTAGCCTCAGACCAGCTAGCCTTCCTCACTCCAATCGGCTTGTGAAATGTTGGATATGTGATCAGTACTTTATCAAAAGAAAATTAATTGAACAATATATGACAAGATCACTATAGCAGAAACATGATGACTGTAATCATCAATCTGCAAATTGTCCGCTCTGCCAAAGAAGCAGCAGTAAGCTAAGTTGTGCTGCCTGCCTGCCTGCCTCTCAGTTCACATGGTACAGGAGGAAACAAATCAGCTGTGGTTTGTTCCCCAACGAGAGGACTACAGGCTAAACAGAGGGACTATGAGACAGTATTTCTGTGAGTTTAGTATTTCACATGAGTTACATGCACCTGCTGTCATGATCCATTGTGCGCGCCAGCAACAAACCAAAACACTCTTGTTTTCAAGCCCACCCCGTTATATTTCAGTACATTATTAGGTTGAAAAGACCATACAAAACGATCTTTTGTTCTGGCTACAGATGACAGGAGACTCTGTAATAGCATCTGATAGGTTTGGAGTTGTTAGGACGGTGTCATTATGAGCAAAAACACTTGCAATTATAGGTCAACTTCAAATGGCGTTTTCTCAGCTTTTTGGCTAGAAAACAGCATTTTGGCGAATTCCACTTATTTTCAACAGATGATTATGAAAGAACGGAAAGGGGTAGAGAGACACCGTTTTTTTTCTGATGACAGATGAGCGTCTAATCTGTGTTTTGATAGGTATGGTGTTGACATAGACACAGAACTCAATTTTCTGTGAGCCTCCAAAAAACACCCAAAATGCTGAAAAATCTCTGGCACTCTGGGTTACTCTTTTATGAAAATGGCTGGCAGCCAATGAGTTAAGAATGTCCACATCAACTAAATGAAAATTTCTCATGAGGTTAGGATTTAACTTCACCATAGCAAGTTGGTCTGAATCTTGGGTCGGTTGCACATGTGTGAGTATGTTTGTACGTATTTTTTCAATCTTTCCTTTGAAAAAGGATGCGAACTCATTGCATTTGCTGACTGAGAGGAACTCAGAGGGCATTTGATTTGGGGGCCTTGCTAGCTTTTCCACAGTGCCAAACAGGACACGTGCATTATTAATATTTCTGTTAATTATGTCAGAGAAAAAAGATTGTCTAGCTTTAGAAATTATTTAGTATAGTATAGTATAGTAGTATAGTAGTACAGTAGTATAGTATAGTATAGTATAGTATAGTATAGTATAGTATAGTATAGTATAGTATAGTATAGTATAGTATAGTATAGTATGAAGCGAGTATAGTATAGTATAGTATAGTATAGTATAGTATAGTAAAGTATAGTATAGTATGAAGCGAGTAGTATAGTATAGTATAGTATAGTATAGTATAGTAGGAAGCGAGTAGTATAGTATAGTATAGTATAGTATAGTATAGTATAGTATGAAGCGATTAGTATAGTATAGTATAGTATAGTATAGTATAGTATAGTATAGTATAGTATAGTATAGTATAGTATAGTAGTACAGCAGTATAGTATAGTATCCATCATTTGCACTGACGTCACAATATTGCGTAATCATTTTCGCTGGACGGCAGAAGTACACATTCGTACATAGGAATTATGCAGCCGAAGACAACTTTGACCATAAAATACCAACGAAACACGCAGTTCTTTTATTTTTTTTTAAACGGGATATGTACCTGGCGTTATCAGTCTAGGTTGGCCACGGTGGATGTGTTCAAATCATAGATTTATTCAAATGTATTCTGCTCCACTAGGTGGCATAACCGGGACGGGTGGTACGGGAAACTGGGAGAAGAAGAGAAAATTGTTGCTTGCTTCCAGCCATGAACTTACTCTGCCTGCGATGTATTTTTTTTTATCCCGTGTTTATTTTCTTCAGTTAAGTTGTGAACTTAAACCAAACCTCTGCATTGGCAAAATACTAGCACCTTTATGCACCGTTTCTTCATTGGTGGCTGGGCACCGCGGATGGCATCCTCTTCTTCGTGGCATGGCACAGGTAAGATAATGCTGCTAACCTAACTTACTACAAGACGCACGGTACATTTTGTGTCAGGCATTTCGCAAAGTGGTGTTTTGAATAGCATATCTTTTCATCTCAGATGTATCTTGTAGGTTAACTTGGATTCACTCGTTTCGTTTCATCCAAGTGGATTTCATTGTTGTTTCAGCCACGTCTGCACAATGTAGGCTATTGTAAAATATATTTCTATATCTTATCTTCTGTTTACATGTCCAATAGGCCTATGTTCATTTGTACTGTAGGCCTATTATTGGACCACTTATGTTACCAGTCCATCACTGTTACCTGTCCTGTCTTGCACTTTCTGTCTGTCTGTAAATTGTCAGTCCTGTCTATGTCCTGGCATGGTAGAGAGAAAACGTAATTTCGTTTCCCTTGTATGACCATATGAAGAAAGTGACAATAAAAGCTGACTTGACATACTTCAATGTTTCAAATCGGTGTTGCATTACATTGCACATGTAGAAACACATAGGACAGAATGTCGGTTACATAGGCCTACTTTGATTAAATAATTTTGATTTGATTTGATTAAATAAATAATTTGAAAAGATGACCTTCACAAGAGAAAGATAAGCACAACAAACCTGTTATTTATCTTTTATTTTTATTGTTTTGTAATTGCAGGTTCATCAGTCAGGTGGTCAGCACCCAAACTAAAACCATGAGGCACCATGGCCAGGATGACGTCCAAGAATTGCATCCCAGCACCACAGGTAAATACATGACTAGTAAGTTGGGATGACTGTTATTTTCTGTCATTTTACATCACATTTTAATTCAGACAATATTGCCAAGGGACTTAATTATTCAGTACTGTACCAGTACATTACAATGCATGGCTAGATTCATTTAAATAGCATGTTTGTCTTTTCTTTTTTTAATTAGATGGGGGAGCCAACATGAAGAGGTGTCCAGAGAGGCTTCTTTCGCTTGGGCTTTGCAGCAGCACCAGGACCTCACCATCAGTGATGCTGGTCCCCTCATCCATCGGGCCTACCCTTACATTCCTCCCCTGATACACTGATCACCTGTACCAGTTGTTGGAGTTTTCAGCAGGGCTCTAAATTATTTTTAATCACTAGTAGCCAAAATGGCTAGTATGTTAATCTCCGGTACATTAAATAATGGGTCAAAGTGCCAAGTATGTTTTTTCTTTTCTACCAGCAAAACTTAATTTTCCCAGCATTTGGCTGGTTGGCTGGTGAGCCTGGTTGTCATTGATAGTGAGTAGTTGTGATAATAAATAACTGAAATGATGAAGTCCATCCAGACATGTTTTGCTTATTTTATTGTACTAATACAACAACGTAGAACATTTTCTGTGAACGTGAAGTGAAAGCCCAACTGGGAAACTCCAACTCCCATTGACATTGTGACACAGCACACAAGTGTTCACTGCACGAAATTGCATTTATGCTTCACCCGTGCAAGGCGGCAGTCCCCAATGGCGCCCCAAGTGCGGCGGTACCATTCTCAGGGTATCTCAGAGTGCGTCTTAATATGGGACCTTGCCTCCTCCACTTGCTTCTCGTCATGATGACATCAAGGACATCATTATATTTCAATATCTTGCAAAAGCTCAATTGCAGAGTCTTTTTCTCATTTGCAATTGGGATGGTGAATGAAAAACAGTCCCTCAAAAGTTGTTGTGGCTAGGCTGACAGCTGGGAAACTTTATTGTTTTCTCCACGGAGGAGGGGCCAGGAGGCGGGACGAGGAGACGAGCGCAAGTGGAGGAGGCCAGGTCGCATATTAAGACGCACTCTCTGTCATGGAGGAGGATGGGGGAGAGCACTGATTTTTAACTCCCCCCACCAACCTGGTGCGTCGGGAGTCCAACCGGCAACCTTTGGGATACAAGGCTGACACTCTAACCACTTACCCATGACCGCCTGTCAATCTTCAGTCTAGTCTAACTAATTACATTGTCTCCACTAAATGTATATCTCAGGTGACGTGGGTATACTGGTATGGGGATAGAGCTGTATGTAAATAATATTAACTCATTTTAGCTGGCACCTGCAAAAAATGCCAGCTAATTGCCTATGCCCTTTTTAAGAAAGGTGCCCTCATCCTATAAAAAAACAAATAACTAAATAAGTCTCTGAATATACATATACAGACATGAAATTAGTTTTAAAAGCTAAGACCATCCTCTTGCATTAGAACATGTTAATTCAGCTCTAACATACCCACATTTTTAATCTAAAAAAATCTAATATGTCATGCCTGAATGCTGTGTCGCTCCAGGCACTTAGGTCAATACAACGTGTTCACAGCATCCAGCATCAATGGGTTGACTATTACAGGCCTAGTTCAGATAACCATTTATTAATATAAATAAGTACTTGCACGTCTATTGTACATGTCCACCCCAGAATAGATATCCCCTCCCATCACCTACATAACCTTGAAATGTATTTGTACTTTTGTGTCTAAAAATAAAGTCTTTGAGCCATTGAATGAACTGATTACTACATTGAGTTGGTGTTGTGATAGGTTGAAATCGGCTAAACTTGGCTTGGTGTGCTGGACCTCTGGCTCTTCCATACATCCAATGTGTCATGACATCAGATCATCGCTCTTCTCATCTGGAGAAACAGAAAGAGAACACTTAGCTGACACTTATCCAAAGCAACTTTGTTACTCACAGTGAATTGTTAACTGTCCCTGCAGCATGGGGCTTGGTGCCTTCCTTGCTCAAGGGTACTTCAGCCTGGATGAGGTGAAGGGAGAGGTGTAGGATGGGATTTGAAACTGCAACCCTCCAATCTTAATACCACTTCCCAAACCATTAAGCCTCTGATGTGTGTGATTTCAGAGGGCAGGCAATTTGGATGACAACACAACAAAGTGGTGCACTGTGTATTATTGACAAGGACAACACCAAGACTGGTGGGCCTATGCATGTCATAGGCCAGCATGGATAAGGTCGTGACTAGCATTTCATGACAGCATCATGCTGGAGAGTAGGCCTAAGCTACTTGGGAAATCAGCGCTAGAGATGTACACATGGTTTATTTTTACATTTGAACCTTAACAGTATGAACGGCATAGCCTTGCTATTTCACCAAGAGCTTTATTAATTCCGTGTTTACGTTACAGCCTGCAATATCTTAGAATACGTCCATCATAGCGTAATGATGCTGCTAATTAACGTTAATCATGGAAAGCATCTTACATTGACCTCGCATAAAAAAACACTGAAATTGCACATTAGACTTAAATTAACTAGCGTTCACGAATTAAGAGACAAATGATGAAATAAAGGATGGCAAATGAGAAACTTACCGTGGTGCTCATCCAGGCTACTCGAGTAGGCTAGTTTGATGGTTTTCCAGTTGGTTGCCGCGATTCACCTCAGCTTTCTCGTTTTATTTTGAGATCCAATGAAAAGTCACGCCTGGTTTGTAACCCTATCTGTTTTTGTAACAAACAGCACAATGGGTGTTTACGGTGTTTAGTTTATCGGTGATCCAAGTTAGGTTATGAGTTACTAAACGTTGCGAGTCCCATAGGAATCCATTCATTAATGCTGCACTCTGCCGTCCTCTTGCCGTCCAGTGGCCGTCCACTAGAACGTTTGACGTCACATGCAAATGATGGATAGTAGTACAGTAGTATAGTATAGTAGTATAGTATAGTAGTATAGTAGTATAGTATAGTATAGTATAGTATAGTATAGTATAATATAATAGTATAGTATAGTAGTACAGCAGTATAGTATAGTATAGTATAGTATAGTATAGTCGTGCAGTAGTATAGCATAGTATAGTATAGTATAATAGTACTAGTATAGTATAGTATAGTATAGTATAGTATAATAGTATAATAGCACAGTAGTATAGTATAGTATAGTTTTGTATAGTATAGTAGTATAGTATAGTATAGTATAGTATAATAGTACAGTAGTATAGTATAGGCCCACTAGCAGTGTCACGGACCAGACAGAAGAGGACCACAAATGCGTCACGATTTGAAAGTTTATTGATTTTTGGGGAAAGGGAGTTGGGAGAGTGAGTCTTGGGAACCTGTGTGTGTGTCCCAGCAGCAGAGAAGCATCCGATGGTGGTGGAGGGTCCGGGAGTCCTGGGGGGGGGAACACACACACAACAGGAGAGATCAATGAACGTGGAAGTACAGGCAAGGGTAGGCAGTTATCGTGGTCGCAAAGTCAGAAAGGCAGGTCGGTTTACCGGGGATCAAGATCAGGCAGGTTTGCAGAGCGGAAGGCAGGTCGGGTTGTCAGGGGCTGGAGATCAAGCAGGTTTGCAAGCAGGTCCGGGTTCGATCACAGGAGTCAGAGTTGTAGCCAGGAAACAGGAGTCACAGGAGTGAAGTTCACAGACGGTCTGACAAAGGAGAACTGAAAACCAGAGCTTTAAATACAGAGGTTAACGAGTAGAGGGAATGCAGTGCAGCTGGATGGCCAATGAGGTGAGAGAGTGAGAACAGGTGGAGCAATTAGGCAGAGCAGAGTGGAGAGTGAGGGATAATTGAAAGTGATTAAGCTTGTAGACAGAAGCCAGGAGAGATATCATGACAAGCACAGTCGTATACCTCAAATGTTATCCTGCACTATTTAACAACCAATACATTTCTTCTGTATACTAGACTCGTGCCCATACACCAGGGGTGAGCATGGTACTCTACTGTCCCCAACCTCCTCCATGGTCCCCATCCTCCATGCCCATGCACCAGGGGTGTTACAATTCTGTCACCTACATTACTGTCAAGAAACACTGGGCAAGAAACTATGAATGCAATGTTTTTATAGAAAAGTTTTCCATCCCCTCCTCCTCCATGACTGAGGTACCCTGAGCATGGTACTCTACTGTCCCCCATCCTCCTCCATGGTACTCTACTGTCCCCCATCCTCCTCCATGACTGAGGTACCCTGAGCATGGTACTCTACTGTCCCCCATCCTCCTCCATGGTACTCTACTGTCCCCCATCCTCCTCCATGACTGAGGTACCCTGAGCATGGTACTCTACTGTCCCCCATCCTCCTCCATGGTACTCTACTGTCCCCATCCTCCTCCATGGTACTCTACTGTCCCCCATCCTCCTCCATGGTACTCTACTGTCCCCCATCCTCCTCCATGGTACTCTACTGTCCCCCATCCTCCTCCATGACTGAGGTACCCTGAGCATGGTACTCTACTGTCCCCCATCCTCCTC
>NC_085869.1:1348792-1353792 GCF_034702125.1 Engraulis encrasicolus | reverse complement strand
CCTGTCTCTCTTTCTCTCGCTCTATCTATCCCTCCCTCTCTCTCACTCGTGTGTGTGTCTGCGTGTGCGTGTGTGTGTGTGTGTGTGTGTTAATGAGGTCAGTTCTAGCAGCTTCTTTCTACAACCTAAAAGATGACCTTCATCACACACACACACACACACACACACCGCACGCACGCACACACGAACGCACGCACACACACACACACACACACACACACACACACACACACACAACACACAACACACAACATTCTTGATTGCATTGCACCTATGATCACAGGGTTCATGCTATTTTTGCTGGTCTTCAATGGCACACAATGCCTGTCAATTTTCCATATCAGACACACACACACACACACACACACGCTTGCACGGACACACACACACACACACACACGCTCTCTCTCTCTCTCTCTCTCTCTCTCTCTCTCTCTCTCTCTCTCTCACACACACACACACACACACTCATGAAAACACACTCATGAAAACACCGATGTTGATATTGTTTTTGATGTTGTTGTTTCCTCATCTCAGTAAGGTGTAATTACATGTCTCCAGAGGCTGCAGTATATCTACATATCAATAGCAGCACACCCTGCAATTACTGTTACATTTTATTATTTTATTCTGATAGATTTGGGTTTATTTCATCTGTTTTCATGTGTCTGCCACAAGGTGCCTTTTGTATAATAGAGGGCTGTGCCATCCTCCTCTGGTCTTTCTTTCTATGAGTGTGTGTGTGTGTGTGTGTGTGTGTGTGTGTGTGTGTGTGTGTGTGTGTGTGTGTGTGTGTGTGTGTGTGTGTGTGTGTGTGTGTGTGTGTGTGTGCTTGAGGAGAAGGAGAAAGAGGGCGAGACAGGTACAGAGGGCCACAATCAATTTGCATATCTATTGGGACACACACACACAAACACACACACACACACACACACACACACACACACACACACACACACACACACACACTAACACACACACACACACACACACTAACACACACACACACACACACATCCATGCACACACACACACACACACACACGCACGCACGCATGCACAGGGTCACTCAGAGACAAGCAAGAGGACACTGAGAAAGGATAAAAGCAAGTTAGGGACTTGGGAACAGACAAGGAGAGAGAGAGAGAGAGAGAGAGAGAGAGAGAGAGAGAGAGAGAGAGAGAGAATAGGGAACGGACAAGAAGACAGAGAGTATTTTTGGAAAATCGGCACCTTTGGAGGCTGTCCGTTTAGTGAGTGATGTATTGGAAAAATGTCCAAACTATTTCAGATTTGGATTCTCTGTTGACGGATGCAGTTGGATGGATTTGTTGTTGACGTTCCTCTAATAGACTTGTTTGATCTTCCTTTCACCATGGCGCTGACATTCAAAACAACAACAGTACAAGTATCTTTTTTTACAAAATTCTCATTGGGTTCAGATATACAGTAGAGCGGGGATGTCAAACTCAGGCCCAGGGGCCAAATTTGGCCCGCGGAGTCATTTTATTTGGCCCGCGAGATCATTTCAAGTGTACATTACAGTTGGCCCCCCATACATATTAATGTATTTTAATATGACTTGAACATGAAATTTTGGGCGTTACATGCTCATAGAAATGCATCAGTGATGCCTTCCACTCATTTACAGCAGGCACATTTGAACTGCAATATCTGCTGGAATTGAGTGTTTAATATGTAAGCATTTGAATATAGTAAGCGGTGCGCACATGCAAAATTTCATTACTTTTTTAATATTGGGTTCGGCCCACGACTTCGTCCCAGATTTAGATTTTGGCCCACTTTGAATTTGAGTTTGACACCACTGCAGTAGAGTATTGTTTGCATTACCATTGTGTATCATTATCAGATATTAATATTTGCTTACGAAAACAATGAAACACTAGTCTGATTACCATTCCCTTTCAAGTCTCGTACTTAACCGAAATTCTGGTCTGACCAAGAAGCAGTGTTGCCAATTTAGCGACTCTTTCGCTAGATTTAGCGACTTTTTGATGTCCCTGGCGACTAAAAATCTCATATAGCGACTTCAGCGACTTTTTGGTCATCTGGCGACATTTTAAAATGTAGGGCTGTTAAGTAAGGCTGTCGATTAGTTCGTATCTCCAAACAGTAGCTAGCACTGCCCATTTCTACTGTAAACGAAGGCGTGACGCTGTGACATCATACGTAGCATCATGACATCATCTAGCGACTTATAGCGACTTTTCAGATTTTTTTTGGCAACACTGGCAAGAAGATAACGAAAACCGGTTTCCAAACAGCATGGTTAACCCAGTAGAACGTATCTGCTTAAACCACGTCACCAGGGCCGGATTAACATTGCCAGGGCCCCTAGACTACAAGCTGTTGTGGGGCACCCTCCCCCCCCCACTCGTGCGGCTACGCTGCTGCGCCACCATCATCACCATCCCATCTAGCTGTAAATAATTGTCTTTTTGTAACTTACGCTTAAAAGGTTGTAGCCTCTTACTGCAGATGGGGTCGCCAGCGACCCGATTCACTTGCTGATAATGCTTAAATACATCATAACAACATTGCTATGACATTACAGAGAGCCATAGCGCTGCACTAAGGGGTTAAAGGTAAACTTTGCACAGCAACCGCTCACACCACCGTCCTATTCGAACTACCTCTTTTAATACCAGTGTTGCCAGATGTGTCTGACCAAATCCGGCCCAAAAGCTTCTCAAAAACCGCCAAATTCCGCTAAATTCCGCCCAAATTCAACAAAATGCATTGACTTTTATGGGCCCAAAACGGCTGAAAAAAAAAACACAAATGGCCAATTTTTCCCGTTTTTACCCGCAGACGCTCATCCAAAGTAGCCCAATTCCCGCCCAATCTGGCAACACTGATAAAGACCTGTCTTTTTTGTGCTACATGTTACTGGTTATATTTGGTTATGCTTTGTTATTTTGTCCTTGTTGTTTTGTACATGTTACTGGTTATATTAGGTTGTGTTTTGTTGTTTTGTCCTTGTTGTTTTGTCTGTGCTACATTTTACTGGTTATATTTGGTCATGTTTTGTTGTTTTGTCCTTGTTGTTTTGTCTGTGCTACATTTTACTGGTTATATTTGGTCATGTTTTGTTGTTTTGTCCTTGTTGTTTTGTCTGTGCTACATGTTACTGGTTATATTTGGTTATGCTTTGTTATTTTGTCCTTGTTGTTTTGTACATGTTACTGGTTATATTAGGTTGTGTTTTGTTGTTTTGTTATTTTGTCCTTGTTGTTTTGTCTGTGCCTGAAGGCCTTTCAGGCTGCTGAAGTACAGCAGCCTACAGCAGTGGTTCCCAACAAGGGGTACGTGTACCACTAGGGGTACGCGAGCACACCTTAGGGGGTACGTGGAAAAATGTAATAATGACAATTGAATGGGGGAAAGACATAGATAGCATTGGTTAGGGGGTACTCATGGTAAAATGGCTTAGGGGGTACGTGAGACAAAAAAGGTTGGGAACCACTGGCCTACAGGAAGGCTATATGCCTAATGAAAGGCAGCAAAGACAAAGTAGGCTACTGAAACAAATGATCAACAACCACCAGTATCATTTTCAAAAGTTTGTCCTCTTGGCTTTTCTAGTAGGCTAGTGGTCAGTCCAAGAAACGCAGAATGTCACTTTCAAGAGATGACAAGTGATTCAATCTGCATTGGCGGAGCTCAGAAAGGGACCCTGAAAATAACTGAAAGTCGTTTTGGATAAAAAGCATCAGTTAAGTGTAATATAAAGTCATTTATTCATGTAATATAAAATGTTGTTTAATTGTGGGCAGCCGTGGCCTAGTGGTTAGAGAGTTGGTCTTTCAATCTATGGGTTGCAGGTTCGAATCCCCCCTGACCTCTCCCTACATCTCCATCCATGGCTGAAGTGCCCTTGAGCAAGGCACTTAACCCCACATTGCTCCAGGGACTGTAACCAATACCCTGAAAAAGAATAACTGTAAGTCGCTTTGAATACATGAAAGCGTCAGCTAAGTGCAATGTAATGTAATAGATAAGTAACCTTTTACGTAAGTATCGGATGAATAAATATATTTTTTTATTTTTAATGTGCCGGCAAATTCCGCCCCAAATGTCCTTCTGTAGTTCTATACTTTCATCCCCCCCCCCCCCCCCCCCCCCCCCCCCCCCCGCCCCCCCCCCCACCCCCCCCCCCCCCCCCCCCCCCCCCCCCCCCCCCCCCCCCCCACCCCCCCCCCCCCCCCCCCCCCCCCCCCCGCCACCCCCCCCCCCCCCCCCCCCCCCACCCCCCCCCCCCCCCCTCTTTCACACACACACACACACACACACACACACACACATAGTGTGAAGTCGCACGACTGGTCAGGCTGTTTTGAGTTAAGATTTGTGTGTGTGTGTGTGTGTGTGTGTGTGTGTGTGTGCGTGCGTGCGTGCGTGCGTGCGTGCGTGCGTGCGTGCGTGTGTGTGTGTGTAGGGGGGTTGGTTGGTCTTTTGATCTAACATTGGTGTGTCTACTGAGACCAAAGCCAATTTATTTCACCATTTACTGAGTCAAACTGAAAACACCTACTGGGACACACACACACACACACACACACACACACACACACACACACACACACACACACACACACACACACACACACAGAAATGACTCAACCAGCTTTACCACCAACTGGGAGAGTTCAGGTCCCATTACACACACGTAAACGCACACACACACACACACACACACACACACACACACACACACACACACACACACACACACACACACACACACACACACACACACACACACACACACACAAAGCTAATACTGTAATTGGGGTTCTGACCTCTGTGAAATAAACTGTAGTCTTTGTTTGTTTCATGATTTTCAGTGTGCCCGTGTGTGTGTGTGTCTGTGTATTTGCTTTGTATGTGTGTGTGTCTGTGTATTTGCTTTGTGTGTGTGTGTGTGTGTGTGTGTGCGTGCGTGCGTGCGTGCGTGCATGCGTGCGTGCGTGTGTGTG
>NC_085869.1:1328792-1336292 GCF_034702125.1 Engraulis encrasicolus | reverse complement strand
CCCTTTCCAGTTGGTTGCTAGGCTATCAAACTCATATAAATAATGAAAGAAAACTAGCTGTGCCCAGACCAAAACAATCCCTAACCCGAACCTGTCAGTAAGAAATGTTTTTTTTTTTAGACAAAATATTTGAAATAAGAAAAATCCTGAGAAAACACAAGACTGTGGAAATAGCCTATAGAAAGCACTTCAAACAATTCCGTGTCCAGGAGCACGGAAAACAATTCTGTGTCCAGGAGCACGGAATTTTGGCAAAATCCGCGCTCCTGGACACAGATTTTGTGTCCTTAACATCCGTGTCCAGGAGCACGGAATTTTTGGAGATCATGTTGGATTAATCATCTCAGTGGGTTTCATAGTCAAGTGTAGTGTAGCTTAGCAGTGGATGATAACCACTGGGGAACATTAAGCATAATAACATTACACATCTCCTGTAGTCAAGTGTAGTGTAGCTTAGTAGTGGAGGTTAACCACTGGGGAACATTAAGCATAATGCTAAGGCCACTATCTTACACAGTAACTGAGAAGACCACTGTCTTGTACAATAAGAATACAATGAAGATTAATAGCTAGAGATGTCCGATATTGGCTTTTTTGCCAATATTATTTTTATTTTTCCTCAAAACAAATTTAAGGTAGCATTACACATCTGTGGAACAAAATATGCTTAATTTTATTGTAACGCCCCACTAGATGCATTCTCTACGGAAGAGCATTAGGCTCAATAGGAGACATATTTTGCAACTCTCTGAGAAAGGAACTCAGAATTTTCGAGAAAAAAGTCAGAATTTTCGAGAAATAAAGTCAAAAGTTTTGAGAAAAAAGTCGAAAATTTAAAAGTCGAAACTTTCGAGAAATAAAGTCGAAAGTTTTGAGATGCAAAGTCAAAAGTTTTGACATACAAAGTCGAAATTTTTGAGAAAAAAGTCAGAAATATGAAGAAACTTTTGACTTCATTTCTCGAAAATGTTGACTTTTTTCTCAAAAATTCTGAGTTCCTTTCTCAGAGATTTGCAAAATATATCTCTCCTATTGAGACTAATGCTCCGCCGTTATTCTCGAATGCAACAAAGCTTTCCAAATATTAACATTGTCTGTGCAAAATAGAAAAATAATTGAGGAGAAAAGTGTACAGTAATTCAAGCATTTTTATGTCGGTATCTGAGGTTTTTTTTCTTCTTCAGCCTTTTCCGAGATCTTGGTCATTGTAATGGGGGCAGCTTTTTGTTTACATTTCATAAAAACATTTATATTTATTCCGAAAAACATCCGAAATGTTATACAACATCAGCAGACAACTAGTAAACAGCGGTACCTTATGGGAAACTATTTGGAGAAGGCCTATGTTAATAATAAAAAAAAAAAATAAAACGCTGCCCCCATTAGAATAGCTCATATCTCGGAAAGGACTGATAAATGTAGCATCACCGGGTACTGACAAGTCAAGGGTAGTGTGAGCAATACAACAGCATATTGAAATTAACTGAACAGGTCCATTAACCCCTTAGCGCAAAGCCTGTGCTATAAGTTTACTGTCTCCGAATTTGAAATGGCTATGTCTTAATCTGTTACTTAAGGCTCTAGATATTGCCATAGCAATGTTGTTATGATGTAGTTGAGCATTTTCATCAAATAGTGAATAGGCTCGCCGGCGACCCCATCTGCAATAAGAGGCTACCACAATTAATGAGGAGACGATTGTCTTGTACAATAAGAATACCATGAAGACCACTAATAGCCTACGCTAAGAAGAAGAAGAAGAAGAAGAAGAAGAAGAAGAAGAAGAAGAAGAAGAAGAAGAGGAAGAAGAGGAAGAAGAAGAAGAAGAAGAAGAAGAAGAAGAAGAAGAAGAAGAGGAAGAAGAAGACGGCTTGCACAACTAAATCTTGCATGTAGCGTATGTGGTTCGCTTGTGGATATTTTTAGTAAATGCATAGGCCTATTTTTTTTATATATATATATCTCTTTAGGCCTTTCGTAAAAAAAATGCTGTATACTCCCTACACTACGAATTAACTAACTTAACTAACTACACTAAAAAAGTGCACACACTACTTGCACATCGGGGGAAATCTGGAGGAATTCAGAAGTTACTCAAAAACGGAATGAACACATACACACGCATGCACACACGCACGCACACGCACACACACACACACACACACACACACACTTCATCACACCCTCCAACCACACACAGGCAGGCAGGAACACATACACACATACACACACAAATGTTTGATCACACCATTCACCCAAACCCCCCCCCCCACACACACACACACACACACTGTCTGACACATACGGTACATAGACGTTTGATCCTCCCTTATTCCTCTCCCCTGCCCCCCCCTCCCTCTCTCTCCTCCCTCCCTCTGTCTCTCTGTCTTTCTATCTCTCTCTCTCTCTCTTTCTGTCCTCTCTCTCGTGTCTCTCTCTTCCTCTTTGTCTTCTTCTCTCCTCTGTCTCTCTTTCTCTCTCTCTCTCTCTCTCTCTCTCTCTCTCTCTCTCTGTCTCTCTCCTTTCTGTCTCCTTTCAATTACTGCTTTTCAGGCATCTCTGCACTCTGTCTGTGAAGGGAGTCTTTCTCTGCGCGCGCGAGTGTGTGTGTGTGTGTGCCCGCGCACGCCTGTATGTGCATGCGAGGGGGGGGTGTGTGCGTGCGCGATTCAGGTTGATATGTGTGTGTGTGCGTGCGTGCATGCATGCATGTGTGCGTGTCTTGGTGCGTGCATGCATGTGTGCGTGCCTGTGCGTGTGTCTGTGTACGCGTGTGAACGTGCGTGCGAGGGGAGGCGGGGTTCAGGCTGATGTGTGTGTGTGTGTGTGTGTGTGTGTGTGTGTCAGGCACGTGCACTCCAATACGGCAGGGGAGGCACGGCCTCACCAGCTCCAGATGAGAATGATGAGATGCAGTTAATGTGAATAATAGTAACAATAACAGCTATTGTTTTCGAGCATCTGCACCATAACTACCATTTGAGCAGTATTTAAACAGTTTCACTCATTTTCAATCATTTCCGTGGCCAAAATCGTAATATTTGCCCATTTCATGTCAAATTGCTCCGAATACGCTGAATTTGGGGCAACTCTGAACTGGCCTCACCCCGGATTGCGCAATCCCTCGTTAACAAGCTTGCGCGCATGCGCCATGTTGCTCGTTCTGTGAATGCAACCTGGTAATATTGTATTAAACGTTTTTATACACTTAATAGAAGTATGTATGGTGTGCCCTCATTTCCTGATATTTTTTAAATATTTTCTACGTGTGATTATCATTTCTTTACTCTGGACGCTTTGGCATAACGCCCACTGAAAGATACAATGGTGAGGCGAGCAGTAGCCTGGCCGCAGACTCCTTCTGGTGTTGAGTCTTGCTGGACAGTTACGTCATAGCGAATCTGAAGTTCACAATACAGTCAGTCGGTGTTGTTGGCTAGCTTGTTCACTTAGACTGCTACAAGTGGATTTCATAACGAAACTAAGAGCATTCTCAAAGTTGGATTTCCAAGGGGAAAATATGTGATAAAGAATGGAGGACCGACAGAGCTGAAGGGTTTGCTACTCAGGTGACCGGTCAGAATAACTACCCGATCATTTCAAAGTGAGTGGTACAACACTGCAGAAAATATTTGTTGTTTCCCCTGTGTCTTGTTTGCAACCGGCGAGAATGTGTGGAAGACCATTCGCATGGGATTTTACGACTTAACAATTTACTAAGGACTAAGGAGAAAACGAAACACAAATCCTCGCGGCTACTCTTATTCAATGCCAAATTGCTTTGGACGTTTGGGGCGACGTTTGGGGCTTTGGATGAACAGCGCCGGTGTCCTGTCGATATGAGCGACCCGTCGAGATGTGATTCTTTTCGCTACTGAGCAGGCGCACGCATGCGCACACCCTCGCGGCGGTTTTCGCGGGTGATTGCCCATCGAATTGTGAGACCGCAGTTTACGATAGGATCCCCTGAGACAGTCAACTTTAATCTGTATGAAATAGCGTGGATCATCCAGCAGATCATACACCTGTGTAGTGACTCAGACTTAACTTGGTTCTCCAACCCAGCAGCGCTTTTTGTAGCCTACCCGTAATTATATCAGGCATACTACATATTCTCAATTTGGAAAATCTGCGAAATAGCGTGGCCTCGAACATTTGCTACTTTGTTGCCTAACCGTAATCGCTCACACACGCAGCCTCGAACATTGTAACATCGATCAGAAAATAGGCCTACTATTTATGTTGAGAGGCGTTCTCATTGCAAAATGGAAAAAAATCGCCACCTCTGATTGAGCTGTCAAAATGTTCCCTCCACCCTTTTCACTCAAGAATTTGAATCGACTGCATTGTAAAATGCCTGAACATGATAATAAGAAATGCACTGGTGGGGATGTTTAGAAAATGATCCCGGTCATTAAAAGAGGTGTTGCCCATAAATTGACAGACATCTGCCAAAACAAAGCCTCTATCTGCTATCTGCATCTGCTATCTGGGAATCTCTGATCGCGCTTGTTTATCCCCATAGCACATCATTTTATATGGCGTTGCCTTGCGAGCCCACGTAATAACATTACACATCTCCTGTAGTCAAGTGTAGTGTAGCTTAGTAGTGGAGGTTAACCACTGGGGAACATTAAGCATAATGCTAAGGCCACTATCTTACACAGTAACTGAGAAGACCACTGTCTTGTACAATAAGAATACAATGAAGATTAATAGCTAGAGATGTCCGATATTGGCTTTTTTGCCAATATTATTTTTATTTTTCCTCAAAACAAATTTAAGGTAGCATTACACATCTGTGGAACAAAATATGCTTAATTTTATTGTAATGCCCCACTAGATGCATTCTCTACGGAAGAGCATTAGGCTCAATAGGAGACATATTTTGCAACTCTCTGAGAAAGGAACTCAGAATTTTCGAGAAAAAAGTCAGAATTTTCGAGAAATAAAGTCAAAAGTTTTGAGAAAAAAGTCGAAAATTTAAAAGTCGAAACTTTCGAGAAATAAAGTCGAAAGTTTTGAGATGCAAAGTCAAAAGTTTTGACATACAAAGTCGAAATTTTTGAGAAAAAAGTCAGAAATATGAAGAAACTTTTGACTTCATTTCTCGAAAATTTTGACTTTTTTCTCAAAAATTCTGAGTTCCTTTCTCAGAGATTTGCAAAATATATCTCTCCTATTGAGACTAATGCTCCGCCGTTATTCTCGAATGCAACAAAGCTTTCCAAATATTAACATTGTCTGTGCAAAATAGAAAAATAATTGAGGAGAAAAGTGTACAGTAATTCAAGCATTTTTATGTCGGTATCTGAGGTTTTTTTTCTTCTTCAGCCTTTTCCGAGATCTTGGTCATTGTAATGGGGGCAGCTTTTTGTTTACATTTCATAAAAACATTTATATTTATTCCGAAAAACATCCGAAATGTTATACAACATCAGCAGACAACTAGTAAACAGCGGTACCTTATGGGAAACTATTTGGAGAAGGCCTATGTTAATAATAAAAAAAAAAAATAAAACGCTGCCCCCATTAGAATAGCTCATATCTCGGAAAGGACTGATAAATGTAGCATCACCGGGTACTGACAAGTCAAGGGTAGTGTGAGCAATACAACAGCATATTGAAATTAACTGAACAGGTCCATTAACCCCTTAGCGCAAAGCCTGTGCTATAAGTTTACTGTCTCCGAATTTGAAATGGCTATGTCTTAATCTGTTACTTAAGGCTCTAGATATTGCCATAGCAATGTTGTTATGATGTAGTTGAGCATTTTCATCAAATAGTGAATAGGCTCGCCGGCGACCCCATCTGCAATAAGAGGCTACCACAATTAATGAGGAGACGATTGTCTTGTCCAATAAGAATACCATGAAGACCACTAATAGCCTACGCTAAGCAGAAGAAGAAGAAGAAGAAAAAGAAGAAGAGGAAGAAGAGGAAGAAGAGGAAGAAGAAGAAGAAGAAGAAGAATAGGAAGAAGAAGAAGAAGTGGAAGAAGAAGAAGAGGAAGAAGAAGACGGCTTGCACAACTAAATCTTGCATGTAGCGTATGTGGTTCGCTTGTGGATATTTTCAGTAAATGCATAGGCCTATTTTTTTTATATATATATCTCTTTAGGCCTTTCGTAAAAAAAATGCTGTATACTCCCTACACTACGAATTAACTAACTTAACTAATTACACTAAGAAAGTGCAAACACTACTTGCACATCGGGGGAAATCTTAAAAATTCAGAAGTTACTCAAAAAGGGAATGAACACATAGACACACATACACACGCATGCACGCACGCACGCACACACACACACACACACACACACACACACTTCATCACACCCTCCAACCACACACAGGCAGGTAGGAACACATACACACATACACACACAAATGTTTGATCACACCATTCACCAAAACCCCCCCCCCACACACACACACACACACACTGTCTGACACATACGGTACATAGACGTTTGATCCTCCCTTATTCCTCTCCCCTGCCCCCCCCTCCCTCTCTCTCCTCCCTCCCTCTGTCTCTCTTTCTCTCTCTGCCTCTCTCTCTCTCTCTCTCTCTCTCTCTCTTCCTCTCACTCATCTCTCTCTCTTCTTCTTTGTCTTCTCTCTCTCTCTATTTATCTCTCTCCCACTCTCTCGCTCTCTCCTTTCTCTCTCTCTCTCTCTCTCTCTCTCTCTCTCTCTGTCTCTCTCCTTTCTGTCTCCTTTCAATTACTGCTTTTCAGGCATCTCTGCACTCTCTCTGTGAAGGGAGTCTTTCTCTGCGCGCGCGAGTGTGTGTGTGTGTGTGTGTGTGTGCGCACACGCCTGTGTGTGCGTGCGTGGGGAGGATCGATTCAGGTTGATATATGTGTGTGTGTGTGCGTGCGTGCAAGCATGCGTGCGTGAGTTGGTGCGTGCATGCATGTGTGCGTGCCTGTGCGTGTGTCTGTGTACGCGTGTGAACGTGCGTGCGAGGGGAGGCGGGGTTCAGGCTGATGTGTGTGTGTGTGTGTGTGTGTGTGTGTGTGTGTGTCAGGCACGTGCACTCCAATACGGCAGGGGAGGCACGGCCTCACCAGCTCCAGATGAGAATGATGAGATGCAGTTAATGTGAATAATAGTAACAATAACAGCTATTGTTTTCGAGCATCTGCACCATAACTACCATTTGAGCAGTATTTAAACAGTTTCACTCATTTTCAATCATTTCCGTGGCCAAAATCGTAATATTTGCCCATTTCATGTCAAATTGCTCCGAATACGCTGAATTTGGGGCAACTCTGAACTGGCCTCACCCCGGATTGCGCAATCCCTCGTTAACAAGCTTGCGCGCATGCGCCATGTTGCTCGTTCTGTGAATGCAACCTGGTAATATTGTATTAAACGTTTTTATACACTTAATAGAAGTATGTATGGTGTGCCCTCATTTCCTGATATTTTTTAAATATTTTCTACGTGTGATTATCATTTCTTTACTCTGGACGCTTTGGCATAACGCCCACT
>NC_085869.1:1301292-1303792 GCF_034702125.1 Engraulis encrasicolus | reverse complement strand
AAACCGTGGTAAAACCATGGTTAGTTTTCAGCATAAAACCATGGTTAAACTTATAGTTAAACCACAGCCAAACCAAAAACCATGCCGAACCATGCTAAAAAAAAAACATTATATCATGATTCACCAAGGTCGATTTTCGTAAGGGACGCCGTGGTATTAGGTTATAAGTTAACAGAAAGTTGACATTGCAATAGCTATGGAATGGGACATTATTTGGACCATACGGTTTTGCCAGAAGAGAAGGAGGTGTAATGAAGACTATTTTCAGTCTTAAGTCAATTTTGACAAAATACGTAGTCACTGCACTTTACCTTTAAAGGGCAGAGCTGATAAGTGTGGGGGTGTGGTTTATGCAGTCCAGTAACCTATGAAAAGTGTGGGGGTGTGGTTTATGTAGTCCAGTAACCTATCACAAGTGTGGAGGTGTGGCTTATGCGGTCCAGTCACCTATGGCAGTGGCTCTTTCTCCCTGTCCAGTGTTCTAGCCTTGCGAGGACGTGAAACGCCCAGTGATTGGATACTCTTTGGTGAACTCCCCGGATAATCCAATCCCCAGGCGTTTCACGTCCTAGCAAGGGTAGAACACTTGACATTGAGATGGCCCGTGTCTCTCTGTGTGTCCTTCTGTGTGGTGTTGAATAGCTGGATGGCCTTGTGAGCAACTACAGACCTCTGTAGGGCAATGTTTCCCAACCTTTTTGTGTCATGTACCCCCTAAGCCTTTTCGGTGTGCCATGAGTACCCCCTAACTAATTTTTTCACATCACTTTTTCTATATTGCAGTGTGACTATGCTCCATGCTTTTGTGAAAATAAAAATAAAAAATTCCAAGTACCCCCTGCAGTGTGCTGGCGTCCCCCTAGTGGTACACATGCCCCTGGTTGGGAAACACTGCTGTGGGGTACTGTAGTGGGAAAATGGCAAACAGTCTGTTTGCTGTTTTCACATGTACGTATGTCTGTGGGCACACTTCCACTACCGTGCGTAAAAGATCCGGTCCTCCACCCATAATCGGCACTGGAACTGTAAGTACAATTAAAACTGTGAAAACAAAAATAGTGAACGTATTTGCAACAAAATTTTCCCCAGATCTTGATGCAGATACACTTGCTGATTATCTTCAAAGTAAACTTAACAGAATCGTCACCTGTCAGAAAATAGACAATGCACGTAGGCCTAGCAGGATTGGCTCCTTTAAAGTTTCGGCTGAATGCATGAATGTTGCCGAAATGTATAACCCTGAACTATGGCCTGAAGGAGCTTTAATACGGCGTTTTTATGAGCCACGAAATTTGCCTGCTGCGGTGCCGGGGATTGACACCTAGTCGCCATGGAAACGACACTTCGGGTAATATCTTACAACTGTCGTGGCCTACGGCTGGGGCAGAGTGTTGGAGATAAAGCTCGGCGTTCTGTCGTGGATGGTCTGCTGGCGGAATGTGACATTCTATGTTTGCAAGAGACTTTCACTGCTAAACAAGATCTGGATAAACTGAACACTCTGAATACTAACTTTCTTGGAGTCGGAGAGTCAACTACTGATCTCAGCAAAGCCATTGTCAGAGGCAGAATCTCAGGGGGGGTAGCTGTTCTCTGGGACAAAAAGCTGGATGCTGTGATAAAACCACTTAGGCTTGATGTTGACTGGTGTATTGGGTTACAGTACACTCACAAATGTAACAATTTTATTATTTTAAATGTATACACTCCATATGAGTCCAGTGACAATGAGGTTGAATATCTCAACAGGCTGGCTTTCATTAATGCTTTTATTCAAGATAACAGTAGTTATAGTGTGTATGTTGTTGGGGATATGAACTCGGATATCACTGATGCCAGCTCCCCATTTGCTCATCATCTGATCCGCTTCTGTGAGGATAACAACTTCACTCTGTCAAGTAAATTATTGCTACCTGCTGACACTTACACATACATTAGCGAAGCATGGCACAGTACGTCATGGCTTGACCATTGCTTCAGTACAGCTGAAGGTCACGCTGCCATTGAGAAAATGGAAATTAAATATGGGGTAGCACTAACAGACCACATACCCTTGGCTTTTTCTATTAATGTTGCAGAATTGCCATCTATAAGTAACAACATTAAGGATGTTAGTGGTAATGTATCCTCAAAAATAGACTGGTCAACTCTCACAGATGACGATTTGGTAACATATCACACAAATGCAGACCTATATTTACATAATATTCACCTCCCTAAGGAAGCCATTTTGTGTAAAGATGTTCACTGTCAAAATGCTGAACACAAGTCTGACCTATGTGCCATGTATGATGCTGTAGTGGCTGCCCTGTATGAGGCTGGAAAACCACTTGCTAAAAGGAAGAGCGCCAGGGCAAATAAGGCAAGACCTGGATGGCTTCAACATGTGGCCCCATATCAGGCTGAAGCCCGAGAAATGTATAAGCTCTGGGTCCTGGCTGGGAGACCCAGGCAGGGCCCAGAGCTCGAATGTAAAAAGCTGGCAAATGCCAGATATAAA
>NC_085869.1:1288792-1293792 GCF_034702125.1 Engraulis encrasicolus | reverse complement strand
CGCACGCGCACACACACACACACACTCATACACACGCACGCGCGCACACACACACACTCATACACTCGCACGCGCGCACACACACACACACACACACACACACACACACGGACGCGCGCACACATGCACATGCACACGCACACACTCGCACGCGCGCACACACACACACACACACACTCACACACTCGCACGCGCGCACACACACACTCATACACTCGCACGTGCGCACACACACACACACTCATACACTCGCACGCGCGCACACACACACACACACTCATACACTCGCACGCGCGCACACACACACACACTCATACACTCACACGGACACACACACACGCACACTCATACACGCGCACGCGCGCATACACACACACACACACGCACACTCATACACTCGCACGCGCGCATACACACACACACACACACACACACTCATACACTCGCACGCGCACGCACACACACACACACACAAGCACACTCATACACTCGCACGCGCACACACACACACACACACGCACACTCATACACACGCACACGCGCGCACACACAGACGCACACACACACACACTCACACACTCGCACGCGCGCACACACACACACACACACACACACTCATACACTCGCACGCGCACACACACACACACACACACACTCATACACTCGCACACGCGCGCACACACAGACGCACACACACACACACACATACACTCGCACGCGCGCACACACACACACACACACTCATACACTCGCACGCGCACACACACACACACACACACACACACTCATACACTCGCACGCGCGCACACAAACACACTCATACACTCGCACGCGCGCACACACACACACACTCATACACTCGCACGCGCGCACACACACACACACACACTCACTCATACACTCGCACACGTGCACACACACACACACTCATACACTCGCACGCGCGCACACACACACACACACACACTCGCACTCGCACGCGCGCACACACACACACACACTCATATGCGAGCGCGCACGCGCGCACACACACACACACACACACTCATACACTCGCACGCGCGCACACACACACACACACACACACACACACACGCACACACACACACACACACACAAATACTCACTTGCACGCGCGCACACACACACATACACACACACACACTCATACACTCGCACGCGCGCACACACACACACACACACACTCATACACTCGCACGCGCGCACACACACACACACACACTCATACACTCGCACAAGCGCACACACACAGACGCACACACTCATACACTCGCACGCGCGCACACACAGAGACGCACACACTCATACACTCGCACGCGCGCACACACACAGACGCACACACTCATACACTCGCACGCGCGCACACACACAGACGCACACACTCATACACTCGCACGCGCGCACACACACACACACACTCATACACTCGCACGCGCGCACACACACACACACACACACACTCACACACTCGCACACACACACACACACACACACTCATACACTCGCACGCGCGCACACACACACACACACACACTCATACACTCGCACGCGCGCACACACAGAGACGCACACACTCATACACTCGCACGCGCGCACACACACAGACGCACACACTCATACACTCGCACGCGCGCACACACACACACACACACACACATACTCTCGCACGCGCGCACACACACACAAACACACACTCATACACTCGCACGCGCGCACACACACACACACACACTCATACACTCGCACGCGCGCACACACACACACACACACACTCATACACTCGCACGCGCGCACACACACACACACACACACTCATACACTCGCACGCGCGCACACACACAGACGCACACACTCATACACTCGCACGCGCGCACACACACAGACGCACACACTCATACACTCGCACGCGCGCACACACACACACACACTCATACACTCGCACGCGCGCACACACAGAGACGCACACACTCATACACTCGCACGCGCGCACACACACAGACGCACACACTCATACACTCGCACGCGCGCACACACACAGACGCACACACTCATACACTCGCACGCGCGCACACACAGAGACGCACACACTCATACACTCGCACGCGCGCACACACACAGACGCACACACTCATACACTCGCACGCACGCACACACACAGACGCACACACTCATACACTTGCACGCGCGCACACACAGAGACGCACACATTTCATTTCATTTCATTTATTTAAACTCGAAGAATCATTGAGGGCCCAGCCCTCATTTACAATGATGTCGAGTAAAACAAACAATTGCACATATAAAATCATATATAAACAACGAACATACACAATACACCATAAATCATATAAAAGGTAAGAATTAAGACAAACTATGAATTAAAACTTATGAGTTAAAACAAGTGCAAGTATGTGATAAAAAACTTCCCAGTGTAACTTTAAAATGTTCTAATGGCACAAAGGCTTGAAGACCCATCCTTTGTTGTAAGTTATTCCAAACTGAAGGTCCACAGACACTAAAAGCTGTTTTACCCAGTTCAGTGCGGGCATAAGGGACCTCCAGTAAAAAATTGCTGCTGCGGGTTTGGTATGGGTTGGAGTGCCAAACTAAAAGAGATGAAATATAAAATGGGAGTTTGCCAGTGAGGGCCTTATAAATAAAAATAAAATAATGCATGTCCCTTCTGTGAGAAAGTGGAGCCCACCCAACTTTATCATATAACAGGCAATGATGTGTACTATATGGATCCCCAGTAATAAAACGAAGAGCTGAATGATAGACAGTGTCAAGTGCCTTCAGATTAGAGAGTGGTGCATGTCTGTAAATAATATCACCATAGTCAAGGGAAGACAGAAAAGTAGCTTCAATTAACTTTTTTCTGCAGAAAACAGGAAAGTGATATTTATTTCTGTGCAGGAAAGATAGCTTTTGTCTGAGCGTAGTGACAAGACAGTCAGTATGTTTCTTGAATGTGAACTTGTCATCTAGCCAGATTCCCAGGTACTTATAATGTGATACTCTCTCAATAACAGACCATCTAAAGTAGATATATTAAAATCATTTTTCATGCCATGCTTAGATCGAGTAAAGACCATACATTTAGTCTTGCTTACATTAAGTAGAAGCTTAAGACTAATGAAGGCATTTTGTAGGATATTAAAAGACTGCTGCAATTTCTCCAAGGCTAGCTGTACAGAATCTGCAACACAATACAAAATTGTATCATCTGCATATAGATGAATAGAGCAGTTGGAAAGGAGAGAAAGTATGCTATTTATGTACATGGTGAAGAGTACCGGACCTAATACTGAACCTTGTGGGACCCCCTTGGTTATTAGCAGGGGGTCAGATTGAGTATTACCCAATTTTACAGTATGGTGTCTGTTTGAAAGGTAGCTCTGGAACCATTTACAGGCACTTGCATTAAAACCAATACCAGGCAGAATTTGTAGAAGCAGAGAATGGTCCACGGTGTCAAATGCTTTGGATAAGTCCACAAAGATGGCAGCACAATGTTTTTTTCTTGTCAAGAGAAGTGATAATATCATCCATTACTTTAGTAGCAGCAGTAACTGTACTATGTTTAGGCCTAAAGCCTGATTGGAGAGGGCTCAAAATATTATTGGTATTTAGAAATTCTTTGAGCTGATCATTTACCAACTTCTCTAGTATTTTTGAGAGACACGGTAGCTTGGATATTGGTCGATAGTTGTTAGGGTCAGTCTTATCACCCCCCTTGTGCAACGGGGTAATGTGTGCAAATTTTTATAGTGTAGGGACAACTCCAGTGGAAATAGAAAAATTGAAAATGTGCAATAATGGCTCTGCTATTATATATGCCGCAGTGCGAAGAAAAAGGGGATCTAGCTGGTCTTCTCCAGTGGATTTGCGACTATCAATTGCTAATAAAGCAGATAGCACTGTATGCTTAGACACAGGATGAAGCCTGAATTCCAGATCATCGTCTCTGACATTGTCTCTGATACGCATATCATGTCCAGCCCTAGGTATAAAGGAATGATTATTGCTATTGTCAAAACTTTGACTGGCTAAAGAAAAATGTTTGTTAAGAGCACTGCAAATGTCTGATTTGTCTTGTAGTAGACAATCATCAAACTTAATTGAAGAAGGCATAGGTGTAACAGATTTATTGTTTTTGTAATTTACAGCCTTCCAGAATTTTGCAGGATCTGAGTACGAACTAGAGACAAGGTTAAAGTAATAGTCAGATTTAGCCTTTCTTACAGATAATGTACATCTGTTCCTGATTTTCCTGAAACTTGCCCAGTCGGAGGCATCCTTGCTCCTCCTTGCTAATGACCAAGCCTTATTTCTTGACTGAAAAAGAGAGGAGAGTTCAGGGGTGAACCATGGGTTTGTTCTACTTTTTACTCTTATCTTTTTAAAAGGTGCATGTTTGTCAACAATGCAAATAAATGAGTTTGAGAAAAACTGTAGAGCCAAGTCAGCATCAGGAATTTCAGTTGTTAGATGAATGTCACTTTCATAGAGATCATTTTAAAAAAGCTTGCTCATTAAAATGTTTCATAGTTCTTTTAACCAAAATGTGAGGCAGTGCTTTGGTTAGAGTGCTGTGCCTAATACAGGCAATGGGACAGTGGTCGCTGACCCCTAAATCAAAAACACCACTTGCGCTAATTTTGTTCATCTTATTTGTAAAAAGTAGATCAATAAGAGATGATTTGCTAAGGTTCTTAGAGTTTGGTCTTGTTGGATCATTAATAAGTTGATCCAAAAATAGACTCGAGAAAACATCTCTAAGATGTTTGGAGGCATCAGTTAGCCAGTCAATATTAAAATCCCCAAGAACTAGAACTTCTGAGTCAGTGAATCTAGATATCAATTCTGCCAGCTGATCTATGGATTTAGAATCAGCTGACGGGGGTCTATAGATCCCAACTATTATGAAGGAGTTGTTATTGGTGCCATAATGAACCTTGAGTGCAATAAATTCAAAG
>NC_085869.1:1271292-1283792 GCF_034702125.1 Engraulis encrasicolus | reverse complement strand
CACACACACACATGCACACATGAGCGCACAAGAGACACACACACACACACACACACAGTCACACACACACACATGCAAACACGCACGCACACGCACACACACACACACTTCACACACACACACACACACACACACTGTGGTACCTGCCTGTCACACGCACAAACACATGCTCTTTCTTTTCCACATACGGTCACAACATGCACATCCACACCCACTTTCTTACTTGCACACAAAACACGGACAGAATTGCCAAAAAAAATCAGCTTAAGTCGCTAAAAGTCGCTAGATGACGTCATGACATTACGTGTGACGTCACACCTAGATCTGTTTAAAAAATGTGCCCACAATTGTGCCTGTTCATAATACAAATGGGCAGTGCTTGCTACTATTTTGAGATCAGAGCTAATTTTTAGCCCTGTGAAATGCTTCTGACGGCGGCGCAGCGTTACAATTATGCTGAAAAAAGAATTATTTTGTCAATGAAAAGGCACGTTTGTAAAAGTCGCCAGATGCAACAAAAAGTCGCTAGATCAAGTTTTTAGTCGCCAGGGACGGCAAAATGCTGCTAAATCTAGCGAAAAAGTCGCTAATTTGGCAACATTGAACACAGACATGTAGACATGCAGTTATACCCAATATTCTAAAAAGCATGTCCTAATGCTCAATGTTTAAATACTCACTACAGTTATTCTTGATCACTTCACACACAGTTCAAAAAGGGCATTTTCATTACAGTTAACCAGCGAAACCAGTGAAAAAGATAGTCCAAACAGAACATCTTGTGTACAAAACACAATTAACCTTTGCTTAACACTGTTGTCAATTGCATAACTTTCATGCCACATTCATTGTTGTTTCTTTTACTTAGCCAGTGCCTCTGCTTGATCAGAATCCAGTGACTGAAAGATAGGCCCAGTAGATGCTTTTGGTTTTCAGAGTGAGCAGTCCGCACACTTAGAAATCTTTTTGTTGTGTTTTATTTTTTCATGGCAGTAAAGAATTTGATTGAGATTCAGAATGCTTCAATGTATTTCTTTTGTGTTTTTCTGATGACTGACAACTGTATTACAGAAAATATGTGTAAAATTTAGAGATGCACCGGATCCAAGATCCGGTTCCAGATCCGGCAGGATAATAGAGTTTTTCCCAGGTCCGGCAGGATCTTAAGCAGTGGATAAAAATCAGGATCCGGTGCATCTCTGTATCCCCTCATCTCTCTCTCTCTCATCCTTCTCTGTATCCTCTCATCTGTCTCTCTCTCTCATCCATCTCTTTTCAACTCCTTGTCTCTTGCTCCTCTGTTCCTCATCCATCCACGTTTCCTTCTGTCATTCTCTCTGTCTCTCAGCCTTTGTTTCTCTGATCACTCACACATAGACTTTTTAAAACGCTCATTTTCAGAGACAAAATCATTGTATTAACATAATTGTGACTGTGCGCCGCCATCAGAAGCGTTTCCCACGGTTAAGCAGGTCTGCAGATTAGCTTTGATCTCCAAAAAGTAGGTAGCACCACCCATTTCTACTGTGGACGAAGGCATGTGGGCACGTTTTCTGTAGATCAGCGAGCTGTGCGTGACGCTTTGACGTCATACGTAACGTCATGACGTCATCTAGCGACTTCTAGCGACTTTTCAGCCAGCCACTGGGTCTTTCTCAAAACCTAGGACAGTGTCCGTCCAAGTGTATCAGCCTAATTAGTCACGCCCAGTGATTGGATACTCTTTATTAGTCACACCCAGTGATTGGATATTCTGTAGAGTTCACCATAGAGTATCCAATCTCTGGGCGTGACTAATTAGGCTGATGCACTTGGAAGGACACTGTCTTAGGTTTTGAGAAAGGCCCAAAAGCGACTGTGGCTGATTTTCTTTTGACAACACTGTCACCAGTACTGGGTGCCCTTCTGCACTGTACACCTCCCTTGGACGTGTCATTTGAACACCTCCTCCCTAGGACGTGTCATTTGAACACCTCCTCCCTAGGACGTGTCATTTGAACACCTCCTCCCTAGGACGTGTCATTTGAACACCTCCTCCCTAGGACGTGTCATTTGAACACCTCCTCCCTAGGACGTGTCATTTGAACACCTCCTCCCTAGGACGTGTCATTTGAACACCTCCTCCCTAGGACGTGTCATTTGAACACCTCCTCCCTAGGACGTGTCATTTGAACACCTCCTCCCTAGGACGTGTCATTTGAACACCTCCTCCCTTGGACGTGTCATTTGAACACCTCCTCCCTAGGACGTGTCATTTGAACACCTCCTCCCTAGGACGTGTCATTTGAACACCTCCTCCCTAGGACGTGTCATTTGAACACCTCCTCCCTAGGACGTGTCATTTGAACACCTCCTCCCTAGGACGTGTCATTTGAACACCTCCTCCCTCGGACGTGTCATTTGAACACCTCCTCCCTAGGACGTGTCATTTGAACACCTCCTCCCTAGGACGTGTCATTTGAACACCTCCTCCCTCGGACGTGTCATTTGAACACCTCCTCCCTCGGACGTGTCATTTGAACACCTCCTCCCTCGGACGTGTCATTTGAACACCTCCTCCCTAGGACGTGTCATTTGAACACCTCCTCCCTCGGACGTGTCATTTGAACACCTCCTCCCTAGGACGTGTCATTTGAACACCTCCTCCCTAGGACGTGTCATTTGAACACCTCCTCCCTAGGACGTGTCATTTGAACACCTCCTCCCTAGGACGTGTCATTTGAACACCTCCTCCCTCGGACGTGTCATTTGAACACCTCCTCCCTCGGACGTGTCATTTGAACACCTCCTCCCTAGGACGTGTCATTTGAACACCTCCTCCCTTGGACGTGTCATTTGAACACCTCCTCCCTAGGACGTGTTATTTGAACACCTCCTCCCTCGGACGTGTCATTTGAACACCTCCTCCCTAGGACGTGTCATTTGAACACCTCCTCCCTAGGACGTGTCATTTGAACACCTCCTCCCTAGGACGTGTCATTTGAACACCTCCTCCCTTGGACGTGTCATTTGAACACCTCCTCCCTAGGACGTGTCATTTGAACACCTCCTCCCTAGGACGTGTCATTTGAACACCTCCTCCCTCGGACGTGTCATTTGAACACCTCCTCCCTAGGACGTGTCATTTGAACACCTCCTCCCTAGGACGTGTCATTTGAACACCTCCTCCCTAGGACGTGTCATTTGAACACCTCCTCCCTAGGACGTGTCATTTGAACACCTCCTCCCTAGGACGTGTCATTTGAACACCTCCTCCCTAGGACGTGTCATTTGAACACATTCTTCTCCTATCCCTGCTACGCCAGGAGTGTTAGTACAGTCCCAGGAAAAAGTTTGTACACCCTTTGAAATTTCTTACATTTCTGTCAAAATTGATCATAAAACATGGTCTGATCATCCCGGAAATCTCAAGAAGGAACAGTCAGAGTCTGCTTTAATTAATTCCACCCAAACATTTACATGTTATCATATTTTTATTGGTCATGAGGCCAAAACATTCACAGGAGAACAGGGCACAAGTAAGTACACCCTTGCATTAAGTAGGTTTTGACCCTCAGATAGTTGCAATATCATCAACCAGACTTGTCCTGTAGTTGCAGATCAGATTAACAAAACAATCTGTTTGTATCTTGTCTCCCTCTTCTTTAGAAAAATGCCTCTCGTCAGCAAGGTTTGTGGGATGTCTGGAGTGCATAGCTTTCTTGACTTCAGGCCATATAATCTCAATTGTTTTTTGTCAGGGCTTTGACTGGGCTATTCCAGAATGTGTATTTCATTATTATGAAGCCATTCTAAAGTCGATTTGCTTCTAAAGTATGGGTTGTTGTCACATTTCAGGACCCATACTCTTGTGTGCTTCAACTGTGTGACAGACTTCCTCACGTTATTTTCTGTAAAATATCACAATAAACTTGAGTTCATTGTTCCACTGATAATAACAAACTGTCAAGGGCCTAATGCACTAAGGTAGCCGCATATAATGATGCTCCCGCCACCATACTCAGAAGAGGAGATGCAACCAAGAATAGCTAAAAATGGGATTCATTCTGCCAATCTAAAACTAATGGGGTTTCTGTCCAAAAAAATATTGCTGGACCTTTGAGGTTTGCGAAAAAGCATTTATATGCTTCATAGAATTACTGCAAAATATTCTGTAGACCAACGTTGAAACCAAAGTTGAATTCTTCAGGGGAACACACAATGTCATGTTTGGAGGAGAACTGGAGAACCACACCTTCACCAAAACATCATCTCCACCTTTGAGTATGGTGGCGGGAGCATCATTATATGCGGCTACCTTGCTGCCTCAAGCCCTTTTCAGTTTGCTATTATCAGTGGAACAATGAACTATGAACAATGAACAGAAAAAAGTGAGGTAGTCTGTCACACAGTTGAAGCACACAAGAGGATGGGTGCTGAAATGTGACAACAACTCATACTTTAGAAGCAAATCGACTTTAGAATGGCTTCATAATAATGAAATACACATTCTGGAATAGCCCAGTCAAAGCCCTGACAAAAAACAATTGAGATTATATGGCATGAAGTCAAGAAAGCTATGCACTCCAGACATCCCACAAACCTTGCTGACGAGAGACAGTTTTCTAAAGAAAAGGGAGAGCAGATACATCCAGATTGTTTTGTTAATCTGATCTGCAACTACAGGAAACATCTGGTTGAGGTTATTGCGACTAACTTGGGGTTAAAACCTATTGAATGCAAGGGTGTACTTACTTATGCCTTGCTGTCCTGTGAATGTTTACATCTTATGGCCAATCAAAATATGAAAACATGTAAATGTTTGGGTGAAATTAGTTCAATCAGACTCTGTTTGTTCCTTCTTGGGATTTCTGGGAAGATCAGACCATGTTTTATGACCAATTTTGACAAAAATATAAGAAATTTCGAAGGGTGTACAAACTTTTTCCTGGGACTGTATGTCACCTGTGATGACGTAAACAGCCGGCCGGATATAGACCGGTCGGGCTTATTGCTGTACCGTTCATCCGGTGTCTGTCATTAAACACCACACTCAACTTGATCCTCGCGTTTGTGATTCCTGGACTCTTCCCTTTTACTGGCGCTACGCTGATGACACCCAGATGTACCTGCATTGACAGTAAATAGAATGGACGCCAAATCAACGCTATTTGCCATTCAACGCTTTGAAGCCAGATTTGGGAACATTCCAACTTACATTCCACCTTAGCAACGCCAAACGCAGGTGCTGATTGGACAACAACAAGACTTCTAACGGTCAATCAAACCATGTTCTGATGCTCATTGGTCAATTTAACTTTTAATATCTCTCTAAAATAAAACATCACCACAAAAAATCACCACCCTGGTAAGTTGGAGAGCAAGGGGACCTACTAGTTGAGCGAAAAATGATCCCCCTGGAGTGGCATTTAAGGGAGATACAGGGTTTTATGTCTCTCATAGGAATGAATGGGATTTGCCCATTTTTTGGTCTTTTTGGGTCCAACCTTGGCTCCAACTTGGCTTCAACAATGAAATAGAATTTTGGCCTCCATTCTATTTACTCTCAATGTGTACCTGGCATTCCATTGTGCGAGATCAACGTGGGGCTCGACTGACTGGGGATGGTTTCATGGAGTGCTCACCGCACTCACAAATTGACTTAATTTGAAACACCTTGCACAACCGTAGCTGAAGTGTTTGAGAATACAATCACGCACAAGAATGAGTCTCAGAAGTGTTTTCGTTGGTTTACTCGATGTATTTACTGTGTGAATGCACAGTATCAGTGCGCTTCTAGTGTAGATCACTCCGCTGGTATGGCACTATAGCTTCATAAGAGCCCAAAAAGTGCATGCATCGTTATTTTAGTGCGATGGGATGCTGGTCTCGTCACACCGTAGTGCAGTGTAGCCTACTAATTTCCAAAGTGTAAAATTGAACTCCAGACGCACCATGTGTCTCCTCTAGCCGCCGTGAACAGCTGTTTATCTGT
Organism: Engraulis encrasicolus; assembly: GCF_034702125.1. NCBI lineage: Eukaryota > Metazoa > Chordata > Actinopteri > Clupeiformes > Engraulidae > Engraulis > Engraulis encrasicolus. The sequence goes on along the minus strand of NC_085869.1, from coordinate 1,277,818 downwards.
CATCCCCAGTCAATCGAGCCCCACGGTGATCTGATCACCATCAGCCTCATCGATTCACTCAGTCGCCATACCTAGAGCCATCTAATAACAGAGTTACGCCACTCCCATAGACCTCTATGGACCAATCTTTCCACAGCAATGGCGGCTCACATGGAGCCTCGCTGAGAATTAACATGGAAATCCCCATTGACTTTAGTTCTATTAGAAGTTACTTAGTTCTAGGAGGTGGCCGTAGAACACAGAAAATGTGGTAAATGTAATGTAATTTGTTTGTACTTAATCTTTGTTTGGTATGTGATGGTTCTGTGTTAGTTTCCAACGAACAGAAGTTTACTGTTAAGAAACATTTTAATCTACTCGAATCACATCACCAACCGACTTCCTGGTCCCCGGTTTGCGCAACTCTGTTATTAGATGGCTCTGGCCATACCTATTTTACAGTCGCCATACCTATTTTACAGGGCCACATGCCTGGGTATTGATTTGCTGTGTCCCGGTAGGAGTTTCATCTCAAGTTTACCATACAGAGTAATCTACAGAATGCGCACAAAGTAGCGCAGAATTTTTAAAAAAAAAATGTGGCGCCGATGTGGCGCCAGGTAGCCCTCCAGGAGCATCTCATCTGCCCACCAATAATGTTAGTAAACAGTGACGACAATAATATTTTACTCACAGTCAATGTTTTTCCTAATTTGAATATGAGATTATTTCTTTATAACCTATAAGCAAAAAAATATAATTCAATCATAGTTTGATTTTGGAATGATGTCAAGACATCAATAGAGGATTTTAAACAAACAAGTAGCCCTCGGGTAGCCCTCAGTAGCCCTCGGTAGGCCTCGGGTAGCCCTTGATAGTCCTCAAGTAGCTCTCAGATCCAGAAAGGTTGGGGACCCCTGCTGTAAGGCATGTTGTGCGTTTGGGTATATTAGGGTGACCAGACGTCCCGGTTTGGAGTTGTGTGCCCCAGGTCCCGAACAAAAACTCTCGGGACAAAAATATGTCCCGGTTTTGGCCACCCACTACATTGCGCCATGTCTATTAGGGTAAATACTGTATTCACTGCAAAAAAGCCCTCTACAAAAATAAGCAAAACATATAGTGTTTTAGGTGAAAAATTGCTTATTTTGAGCAAAATAATCTGCCAGTGCAGCGAGCAAATTGGACTTGGTAAGAATTCTTAAAACAAGAAAATAATATCTAAGCGGTAGGCATAGAAAAACACTTGAAACAAGTATAAAAATCTTATTTTTCTGTTGCTTGTTAAGATTTTTTTTCTTATTTTAAGCAATTTCGTCTCCTTTATTAGTCATTATTGCTTAGAATTAGATGTCATCCAAGAAATTATTGCTCAAAACAAGCATACAATACGCTTAAAACAAGGCAAATTTACTTGTTTCCAGCTCATTTAAAGTCTTAAAACTAGTCTGATTTTCTTAGCTAGAATACTTATTTTCTCATGTAGAATTAATATCTTGTTTAGGTGTATGAGAAAAATATACTTGACAAGAACTTCAAAACATTTATTTTATTAATATTTCATCAGCTGGACAAACATGCAGTCAAACGATAATAAAGCACCAAAATCTAGACAATATAATCGTATGATTAAACAGAAATTAAACAGAAAACCTGAAATTATCAGTATACTGTACCACATTAATTTATGTGGCCTGTTCAGAAATGTCATATTTTTCATGAATGCTTACAACCACCAGCAAATTCTAAGTAATGTCATAATTGCTTGGGCAAATTAATAATAGTGGGGTCATCTGCATGTTAATCCACCATTTTGAATGCAGTCAGATATCTTTGGCCGAAAAACATACTCTCAACAGAACAGTATGTGTCTATTTACTCACTTATTTACTTAGACATTCATGAAAAAGATGTTATTTGTGAATGGACATTTTAGAATTGACCAACTGCCCGCAGGATCACTTTTGGCTCTTTGATTCTTTCCCAAAGTGGTGGAGGAGAGGGAGAGAGAAATGTTTTTAATTATGATATCAATGTGTCCATGAAGTGCTACTGAGGCGTTATTACGCCTTTCATTATAGTGCTCATCTTTTAATCTGCATAGAAAATGCTTAGAAAAAAAACCCTCAATGATACTCAATGCCATGCTGAGCTAAGATAAGGACAAAAAAAATCATCAACTCAGATCAGAGAACAGCACATAAAAGTATGCATAGAAATGTGATGGATTGTCCTTTTATACAATGTCTTAGAACCTGAGATTGCCAGTGTCCAACATATTTACTGTAGTTTATAGTGATTGAACCTTTTGGGCATATTTTCCAAATTCACCAGAACATATATTTCAGTTCATCTGGATACTTAAAATTGTAAATCCAAATCCACAGAGTTGAGATTGAGGGTATATACCGGTAACCGAGTCCAAAGAGCATCACACATGCACAAGAGATGCTCCGAGTTCACTGTACAGCTCCATGCCTTGTATCACAGTCTCTGGCACGGGATGTTCCTTGCAAACCATACACGTAGATGTGCAGTCTGCCTTTGGATCACTTCGCCACTCTAGTCCTGATGGTGGAAAAAGAAAATGCAGAAAGCTTAACACTGTGCACACACTTTTTATGTAGCTTTAATGGCACTAAATGTAAAAATGCTGATGTCTAGTGAATGACAACCATGGCCACTAATAGGGGGCATTTAATAGTGTGCTTGTCAGTGATATGCAGGTGCCACTTATCGCATGCTCTCTTTATTGGGGTGCAGAACATCATAATCAGAACTGTTCAAAATTCAGAGTCAGTGAACCTAGAGGTGGGCCATGCGTCTCCCACAACTAATGTCTGACCTTCTAATACCTAATACCCAACTTCATTAGATTGTTTGCAACTCAAACACAATGTTTCCATTAGCTGTTGGAGCCATGAGTTATCCTACCTTCCTTCTGGCAACACCTCCCTTCTCCTTGAGAACCTCCAAGATGCTTCCTCAAGTATCTGTCAGGCACAGGAACTCTGCATTAACCTGTCAAAGACACATTACAAGAAAATGACATGGTTGTCAGGCCCAGTTGTGTTGTGCTTCCTGTCTGTCCTGTGACTTGTGACTATGTCTTTCTATCTCTGGGCCTGCAGGTTGGGCAACACCTGGGGTCAAGCCACAAAGACATCCTACAGGACAGACATACATCAACACTTAAATACTATCTGTTATGACATAATGTACCACCACACTTACTTCACTCAATGTCAGCAACGCAGGCCATGCGGTGTAGACTGCCAGCTTATCTTAGACAAGCCTTTTGCACCTATGACAAAACACATAATTAGAGTGCTGGAGTTGATGTCACATAAATTACAAGATAAGATGAGGGCTATGACATTGACTGACTTCCTGTAAAACCTAAGTTGAGACCAGGGGTCAAGGAGAGTAGAGTAGCCTCAACCAAATAAAATCTGCCATATCAAATAGCCTATGTCACTGCATAGATGTTGACTGACGCATGTTGTTGGATTACCAATGATTTTGCATCCTCAAGCAACTCCACACCATGCATGAAACACCACTTCTTGTTGTCTATGGCAAGCAAGTCAGGTACATCGTCACCACTTTTTAGACTGGGGAATATTGTCACCATTTAAAAATATTGGTAAATAACGTGACTACAGCCACTTAAGACAGCGTGAAATTAAAGTTAATTAAAATATTTTTCACCATATCCATGTTTCATACAATACAAAATAACTGTTGACACCATGCCAACATGAAAATGACAGCTAATTGGCTAAAAAATATTTTTATCCTCATTTTGCTTTGGTGTAAGTTAAGTGTTCAAGCAGAGGGTAAAGTGTAAAACAATTGAACATGGACATAAATCCTACCTTTTACAATGACTGTCTTCAAAGTCACATCTTCCACTCGCACAGGGGGCAACCATCTGTCAAGTTGAAAAACAGAGGTGAACCTTTTCTCACAATATCGGCAAACATGGCTTTTCAAAGGTGATATTCAGGACTGGCCAATAGTGACGCCCATTACAAAAAATAAGATACATATTTTGAGTAACATGTGGGGCATTACAGGGCAATAGCAAGCTAGAGAGCAATAGCTAGCTGCTAAGCTAAACAGCAGCAGATGTTAAACTATGTTTAAAATAATTGCTGGTAATTTACACTTCAGACTGGATAAACCTTAAGGTAACTTTTTTACTCCTAAAGATGTTGCACAAGATAAGCTACTGTTTAAGAGTGGATATTTGAATGCAAGACAAACAGCTTGTCAGATCACACAGCATGATCTAACAATTGTATCGGTTAACTTTCCATACAGACAAAAATGCCAAAAACATCACAATAGCGTAGTATACTTCACAAATGACCGTAATAGTGTCTTAATACAAGCATATTGCCAAAGATGACAAGGATTGAAACGGATTGTGAAACTTACCCGGCTGAAAACGATTGCCTCAATTTCAAAGCAGGAGACCAACTGACGAACAGGAAGTGACGTAATTCCATTTCCGGTTTTACTCTTTGGTGTTTTTTTGTTTTTGTTTGTTATCCCACCTGAATTACAGCATGAATTTCACATATATAGTTTTGATTTATGTAAAATATTTCTGTACCAATAAGGTAACAACTTGGTGCCAGCAGGAAGAAGATAAATACTGTCAATGAAAATGTGTTTTGACAATAGGCGATTCATTTCTTACTGCCACCTACTGTTCTGGAGTGTGATGTGCATGTCAGTTAATATTATGAGCTTTTTTCAAGTGCATACATTATTTGTTTAGATTATTTGTTTAAAAGTTCATACGCCGACAGTTCAAATGGTGTTTATATGATTTCAATGAATCATTTTTCCATTTTATAATAATATTGTATGTATACATATTTCTTAATATTTACCAGGACCCAGAAACATTTTTTGAGTGTGCCTTAAAAATGAACACAAAAAAACCTGTTGCCCTTACTGTTGCAGTTGTGCAACAGGAAATAAAACGTGCATTGAAGCACTTTATTTTGTCAAATCATATTGATCTAGATGGTATAACTTCAGGTAGGCTATAGGCCTAGGTTTGTAGACCCATACAAGAAATGTCCAATTAGTGTAACGATGGAATCTAATGATAGATAACAAACTAAAAACGTTGTCTGGACAGATGCTGATATTTCTGAAGATATTCACTTTTTATTCAGGACCATCTTATCATAGAATTAAGTGAGATAACTCACAACCTTTTTTGCTCTGATGACGGAAACTTTACAAAAATTTAGACAGAGCATGATGAGACACGAGTGCATGAGATAGAGTCAAAGCATTATTTTTTTATTCTAAATTTCTAAATTAAATTAGGCCTATAAAATGTTTGCAAATGTCTTGTAAATCAAAGCAAAATGGCCCTGCCATGGGCAACCGGTAGGGCACTCGTCTGCCGTGTGGCCGACCCGGGTTCGATTCCCGGTCCGGGTCATTTGCCGACCCCTCCGCATCTCTCTCCCCATTCGCCTCCTGTCCACCTCTCAAACTGTCCTGTCAGTTACAATAAAGTTGTAAAAAAGACCAAAAACAATCTTGAAAAAAAAAATCATAGCAAAATTGTCGAAAGTAGCCTACCCATCAAACAAAAAGTATATTTGCTCATGAAAAAGAATTGGGCCACACATCAGCGGTATCAAGGCGTCAGAGGCATATGTCAGTTCAAAGATTAGATTTTTTGAATATCATCTCTGAAATGGATGTTTCTTGGTAACAATTAGGAAAGACCATAATCACAGAAATGGGACTCCCTATTTTTTTTTATATAGGGGCAGTCATGGGTGAGCGGTTAGGGCGTCAGACTTGAGGTTGCCGGTTCGACTCCAGACCCGCCAGGTTGGTGGGGGGAGTAATCAACCAGTGCTCTCCCCCATCCTCCTCCATGACTGAGGTACCCTGAGCATGGTACCGTCCCACCGCACTGCTCCCCATGGGGCGCCACTGAGGGCTGCCCCCTTGCACGGGTGAGGCATAAATGCAATTTCGTTGTGTGCAGTGTTCACTTGTGTGCTGTGGAGTGCTGTGTCACAATGACAATGGGAGTTGGAGTTTCCCAATGGGCTTTCACTTTTCACTTATATGTGTTATTGATTCATCTACAGTATATTTTGCTGTGAATATCAAGTGTTTGACACATTGAGATGGGATACAGATTTACAATCATGAAATTGCTATGCCAAATGCTGCTCAGACAACAGAAATGTCAAAGCTATGAATCATGAATGGAAATCTCAATGGCCCTATTAATTTGTATGCTATCACAGTTGATTAGCTAGAATATCTTAGTGAGATCGAGCCAGTTCTTAAAACAGGTTCATTTGGATTGTCTTATTGTCTTGAAACAAGTAAAAATGTACTCACAGTCTAATTGTTAATGCGACTCTGTCAGTATGTGTTCTATTTTAAGAAAAAAGCTGCTCAGAACTAGTTTTATTATCTAGGTAGGATAAAAAAGATGAATTTTCTTGAAACAAGTCAAATAATCTTAACAATAGTCAGTCTTACCAAGAAA
>NC_085869.1:1266292-1268792 GCF_034702125.1 Engraulis encrasicolus | reverse complement strand
GTACAAGTGACTGGTGGGTGAAATGTACCAGTCAGCCCTGAAATGTACCCGTCCTTGGTGGGTGCTTATTTCCAACCCTGGGCTATATGCATAAGACATGGCTGCCGAAGGTCCTTTTAGGCGTGAAATAAAAACGTTGTAATATTTGATTTTAAAAAAAGCAAGATGTGTAATCGAAACAGACAAGAGTTGTGGAAAACGATTTAATGATAACGTTTGACATTCACAGAGGGGAGAGAGGAGAGGAAGAGGGGGAGGGAGACATTCACATTATACTTTGATGCAACATGATATAATACGTTGCCATAATAATATTTGACTTTTAAATAAGCAAGATGTGTAATCCAAATAAACAAGAGTTGTGGAAAACAATGTAATGATGACTGATAAAGTTTGACATTCACATTATACTACGATGCAACACGATATGATATGTTACCATAGGGAAGGACAGAATATGATGTGATATCACCCTGTCTGATATTAAGGGATATGATATCATACTGTGGGATATTAACCCTTTTAATGCCAAGGTTTTATTGTGAAAATACTGGTTTTGGGCATCAAATTTTCAAAAGGCTGTGGCTTGACAGTGGTAACAGATAGAGCCTAACTGTAAATTAGAAAAGTGTTGTGGATGACCCAAAGTTTATTTTGGGAGTATTTTTTTTACTTAATTTGCATATTATGACGTCATAGGGTGGCGGCCATTTTGAATTTATAATGAGTGAGCAAAAACTTCCAATATATTTGAATAAATGATTGCCTATATTTTACAAAAATTCCCCCCCATCATCACTAATTATGTTGTACACATACAGTAGTATTGGGAAGACAATAAATTGTAAACCATCAATGTATATTGTAACTAATATAGTACAATAATATAGTGCATAAGTAATAGTCGTTTATCTATGTGAAAATGCTGGGTTTGGACATTGAATTTTCAAAAGGCTGTGGCAGGACAGTGGTAACAGATAGAGCCTAACTGTGAATTAGAAAAGTGTTGTGGATGACCCAAAGTTTAATTTGAGGGTGAATTTCCCAACCTAATTTGCATATTATGATGTCATATGGTGGCGGCCATTTTGAATTTATAATGAGTGATCAACAACTTCCAATACATTTGAATAAATAATTGCATATATTTTACAATATTTTCCCACTACCATCACTAATTATGTTGTACACATATAGTAGAATAGGGAAAACAATCAATTATAACTATAGTGTAATAATATAGCGCACACACAATGGTCGGTGGGTCTTTAGACTGTCCGCATAAATCGCAAAAAATTGGTGATATTGAGTGTGACTGAAGATGAAGCAAACCTTTATAGTGTTTATGTCTGGGGTAAATGTACCCATCTGATTTGCATACTGGGATGTCTTAGGGTGATGGCCATATTGAATTTTGAAAATATTTTGAATAAATGATGAAGTTATGACTTGACTTGACTGGGGTAAAAAAAAAAAAAAAAAGTTTTTTCAAACCATTTCCTCCCCGCCCCCTAAATGCAATGTTCCACACTTACTCTATACTCAGACAAAATCAGAAAAAGTGAACATAATGTAGAACTACAACCAGAACTAGAACTATTTACATGAACAACCACAACTGTAACTGTAACTATAACTATAACTATAACTAGCCTGTGTATGAGTGTCATATGGAAACAAATGCATGTAAGGGTTCTCATCACATTGTATTAGGTGGCGAACCCAGTCAGATGACTTTGGGCCCGGCCAAGCCCAGTGGTCTTGACTGGCAATAATGCTCTTGGACATGGGAGAAACACTATTATCAGGGCAAAATATGATGATTGGAAATGGCTGCTCAGTTTAGAATAGAAGTCCAATTGATTGGGTGACAAATATGAAGTGTTACTGGATTATTCCTTTCAAAACATACAGTGTGTGGGTGTGTATGTGTGTGTAGGTGTAGTGTGTGTGTGTGTGTGTGTGTGTGTGTGTGTGTGTGTGTGTGTGTGTGTGTGTGTGTGTGTGTGTGTGTGTGTGTGTGTGTGTGTGTGTGGCGGTGTCAGTCAGGGAAGAGAGAGAGAGAGAGGCGGGGGCGGGGGTGTCTCTGTGCTGTCCCCTGCCTACATATCCAGGTGACATTGTTTGAAATTTTTCAGTGTGTGGTATCTCTCGTTGCAGGGGACAGCACACAGACCCACTCCACACTGAATGCACCTGTACTTTGTTTGGTGGCGGCCTTTAGGGCGGGTGCGATCTGAGCACACGACACAGTCTGGACGGTCATCAGCATTTCTCAGAAAGTGCCGCTCTGTCAGCCTGCGTGGCATTTCCCCTCCGTCCACTGAAGGCCTGCCCCCCTTGTTTCCCTCTTTCTTACTCCACCCTTCCAGCAGTCCAGTGACAATGTCCTCCACAAAAGCCTTCATGGTCTTTTGTGGAGTAGCAGTACACTGGCTGTAGAGAATGTGAGCATTGACCATGCAGATGCTCATAATAGCATTGAAAATGCGATTGTACC
>NC_085869.1:1253792-1256292 GCF_034702125.1 Engraulis encrasicolus | reverse complement strand
CATCCAGACGTCTGTCCTGGGGGCAACCAAACACAATACAATACAACCGCAAATATATACCGCAATGTCACAACCAAATACAATACAATACAACCGCAAATATATACCGCAATGTCACAACCAAATCCAATACAATACCACCTATATTTATATACCGCAATGTCACAACTTGACTTGTCTCAAAGCGCTTTCAAAATACATATACACACAAATACACTTTCCCTAGTTCGCACACCACCTCTGGAGGCTGCCGCACAACACCAATTGTCCGGGATTCATGTGAGAGAATAACAATATCTCTAAAGATGACACGCTAGACTTGTTTGGGTTCAGACGTCAGTTGGCCCAACGTCATCTAATGCCCGTAAATGAATTGGTAATGGTTGGTATGCTGCAATGGTTGATATGCTGCGATGAATATGGTCCAGGGCTGGATGCAAATATTAAATATACCGAAAAATAATACCTAAACATGAGCATAAATTGCTGAATAGAAAATGGCATCAATATGGTCATTAGATGGTCCACAAAAAAATGAACAAAAGTGACACTGGCTGTCATTGCGCCGCCCTGTCATTAGCTACCAGCTGAAATGTCACTGACTTATGAAGACATATGACCCAGAGGAAGCAAACAGTAGAGTAGACACAGCACAGTATGCAAACAGTAGAGTAGACACAGCACAGTATGCAAACAGTAGACACAGCACAGTATGCAAACAGTAGAGTAGACACAGCACAGTATGCAAACAGTAGACACAGCACAGTATGCAAACAGTAGAGTAGACACAGCACAGTATGCAAACAGTAGACACAGCACAGTATGCAAACAGTAGACACAGCACAGTATGCAAACAGTAGAGTAGACACAGCACAGTATGCAAACAGTAGACACAGCACAGTATGCAAACAGTAGAGTAGACACAGCACAGTATGCAAACAGTAGACACAGCACAGTATGCAAACAGTAGAGTAGACACAGCACAGTATGCAAACAGTAGAGTAGACACAGCACAGTATGCAAACAGTAGAGTAGACACAGCACAGTATGCAAACAGTAGAGTAGACACAGCACAGTATGCAAACAGTAGAGTAGACACAGCACAGTACTGCCCTACAAAGGCAAAGTGCAGTAACTACATAACTAAGTCTTGCATTTAGACTGAAAATGGTCTTCATTACACATCCTTGATCATATGACAAATCCTTATATGTGTACAGTTTTAGAGATATTGATTACTATCTGCAGTAAATACAATAACCTAATACCAAGGTTTTGAAGGTATTTTCTCTCAGTTCTAATGTTGACTTGGTTGCTGCACTTTTCCTTTGTAAGGCAGAGTATGCATACGCATATTATTAGAATGTATTTACAGGCATGTACAAGTGTGATATATTAATCTTGTTTCATCGTTCTGAATGTATACATGCAAAAGATTCATCATCCTTAATTTATTTATATAATAGATGCGTCTTGTTTACTGTAATTAGCTTGCATGTTAGCAACATGTTCATCTTAATTGATCATGATAAGTTTTTATGTAATATATTAATCATATTTAAACATTCGTATGAATGTATTTAATAGCTCTTATTGTCTGCATGTGAAGGGTCTGCATTATGTTCTGTTAGTACTTCCACATGCTAGGTGGACATATACAGTGGGCCTATGTTTATCACTTTGAGAAACATGTATGATTTTTATATTTATAACAATATTTGTGAGTGTGCATTGCATATATTGTTTTGCAAGCATTTTTGCATGAGGTGTTTTGAATGTGTTACTGTGCAGGATAGGCCTATATAGGCCTACAGTGGATGTTTTGCCTGCGTTAGTGTTTTTAGTTATTGACTTGCATGTACAAGGGACACCTACAGTATATTGCATATGATTGCATTTGATGTTTTGCATGTATTTTTGTGAGTCTGTGTGAGTCAGTGTATTGTTTTGGATGTTTTGCATGTATTCGTGTGTACACATTGATTGACGTTGTTTCACATAGAGTATTGTGAGTCAGTATTGATGTGTTGAGTTCAGCGTATGTTGTGCATGGATATGCATGCTGTGCATGGATATGCATGCTGTGCATGGATATGCATGTTGTGCAGGGATATGCATGATGTGCATCGATATGCATGTTGTGCATGGATATGCATGTTGTGCAGGGATATGCATGGTGTGCATGGATATGCATGTTGTGCATGGATATGCATGTTGTGCAGGGATATGCATGTTGTGCATGGATATGCATGTTGTGCAGGGATATGCATGTTGTGCATGGATATGCATGTTGTGCATGGAGATGCATGTTGTGCAGGGATATGCATGTTGTGCATGGAGATGCATGTTGTGCATGGATATGCGGTCTCAAGCACAGGGCTGGACTCGGGGATAAATAGGGCCCGGGGACTTTTGGCTTTAAAGGTACACTGTGCAGGAAATAGTCAAAAAAGGTACTGCAACTATGCTGCTCATTGAAACTGGGCTGCCTATTGCAAAA
>NC_085869.1:1236292-1241292 GCF_034702125.1 Engraulis encrasicolus | reverse complement strand
TCTGGAGCAAGCAGTCATCCCATCACTTTTCAAAGCTGCTACCATCATACCTGTGCCGAAGAAATCATCACCATCATGCTTCAATGACTACCGTCCTGTAGCACTGACGCCCATAATCATGAAGTGCTTCGAACGGCTAGTCCTGTCACACATCAAAGCCACCCTACCCCCCACCCTAGACCCCTACCAGTTCGCATACCGAGCCAAGCGATCCACGGAGGATGCAATTTGCTCTGCCCTCCATCCAGCCCTCACCCACTTGGACAATAAAGACTCATATGTGAGAATGCTGTTCATTGACTTCAGTTCAGCATTCAATACCATAATACCACAACAACTCATCAGAAAACTGGACAAACTAGGTTTCAGCACCTCCCTCTGCAACTGGCTGCTGGACTTCCTGATGCAAAGACCACAAGCAGTACGGGTAGGGAACAACACCTCGAGCACCCTGACCCTGAGCACGGGGGCTCCGCAAGGTTGTGTTCTCAGCCCCCTGCTGTTCACGCTGCTGACACACGACTGCACAACGACCCACAGCACTAACCATCTAGTGAAGTTTGCGGATGATACAACACTGGTGGGCCTCATCACCAAGGGCGATGAGACTCACTACAGAGAAGAAGTAGACCTGCTGGCTAGATGGTGCAAAGACAACAACCTCCTGCTGAATGTCAACAAGACCAAGGAGATTGTTGTCAACTTCCAAAGGGTCCAAAAACAACTGCCACCACTGACCATCGACGGCGATGCTGTGGAGAGAGTGAGCAGCACCAAGTTCCTTGGAGTGCACATCAGCGACGACCTCTCTTGGACCACCAACACTACATCACTGGCGAAGAAGGCCCATCAGCGTCTCTACTTCCTGCGCAAACTAAAGAAGGCAAGTGCTACACCCTCCATCATGACAACATTCTACAGAGGAACCATAGAGAGCGTCGTGTCCAACTGCATCACAGTGTGGGGAGGAAGCTGCACGGAGAAAAACAGGAAGACACTCCAGCGTGTTGTGAACACAGCGAAGAAGATCATTGGAGTACCACTCCCCTCCCTGCAGGACATTTACACCACACGCCTCACCCGGAAAGCACTGATGATCATCAAAGACACAAGCCACCCTGCACACAAACTGTTCAGCCTCCTGCCCTCTGGAAAGAGGTACAGGCGCCTCCGTTCCCGTACCACCCGGCTGGCGAGCAGCACAATGCACCAAGCGATCAAGATGCTGAACACTCAACCCACTCTCCCTCCACTGTCAGCCTCTAGCCAGCAAGGCCACTGACAACCCCCCCCCCCACTGTCAGCCTCTAGCCAGCAAGGCCACTGACAACCCCCCCCCCCATCCCCCACCACCATATCTGCGACTGAACATTCCACCTGCACTACTATACTTGTGACTGAACTTTCAACCTGCACTAACTCAAAACATGCACACACACACACACACACACACACACACACACACACACACACACACACACACACACACAAGCACACTGCACTTTCTGCACTAAACCCAAACATACACACACTGACACACACACACACACACACACACACACACACACACACACACACACACACACACACACACACACACACACACACACACGAACACACACACAAGACGCACACCGCACCTTCTACCTGCACTAAACACATACACACACATACACACACACACACACACACACACACACACACACACACACACACACACACACACACACACACACACACACACACACACACACACACACACACACTGCTGCTGGTGTACTTGACAGACCTTTTTTATATTTATTTTCTTCAAAATGCTACTATTACCATGTCAGAACGCTATAAAGGACTTTTTTAGGAAAAGCACAAAAGCACAACAAATACCTCTTAATGTATGTCCTCTACAAGTCTTCTGTTGTCCAGTCTTGCACTTTAAATGTCTGTATGAGCACTGTCTATGTCCATACTGTCTTAAGTCCATGTATAAGTACTGTCTATGTCTATACTGTCTATGTCCTTACCTTAATTAGTCTATGTCTGTATGGGAAAGCAAGAAATGTAATTTCAAATTCTTTGTATGACCAGTGCATGTAAAGAAATTGACAATAAAACCTACTTGACTTGACCTTGACTTGACATACATGCGCGCACAGGCACACACACACACACACACACACACACACACACACACACACACACACACACACACACACACACACACACACTTGCACACAAAAGCACATGCATACACACACACAGACATACTGGCACACACAAACACACACGCACGCGCGCACACACACATACGCACAGACACACTTGCACACACAAACACGCACATGCATACACACACACACACAGACATACTGGCACACATAAGCACACACAAACACACACTCACACACACACGCAAACAGGCACACACACACACACACACATACACAGACATACGCAAGCACGCACATACACACACAGGCACACACACACGCAAACACATAAACACACAGGCACACACACACACAGACGCACACACACACAAAGACACACATGCACGCACACACACATTGCTCTTTTCCTCTTTCTGCAGCAGAAACACTCACAGCCTATTCACATTCTCTGAATACAAGTGAAAGTGGTCTGAGAATGTGGCTGATATTTATATTTATGGCCTTGTGTTCTGCTCACCACTCATGTAGCACAGTACCTGAATAACACACACACACACACACACACACACACACACACACACACACACACACACACACACACACACACACACACACACACACACACACACACACACACACACACACACACACACACACACACACACACACACACACACACACACACACACCACTCATGTAGCAGAGTGGCTGAATACCACTGTTAAACACTCATGTAGGCTGAATACCGCCACGGTAAATAGACTACATTCATGTATCCTTCAAGCACTCAAAGCTCTTCACATTCATCTACACTCACATATCAACACCTATGGCCGTGGCTGCCATGCAGGGTGCCACCCTGCCACCAGGAGCAACTTGGGGTGAAGCATCTTGCTCAAGGATACATCGATGGGGTAGAGTGAGTCTCGAACCTGTACCCATGGTAAATGGCTGTCATGATCCATTGTGCACGCCAGCAACAAACGGAAACACTCTTGTTTTCGAGCCCACCCCGGTTATATTTCAGTACATTATTAGGTTGAAAAGATCATACAAACGATCTTTTGTTCTGGCTGTTGGATACGCTAGGGCGTGCACGATTCGTTAACATGCGTATTTAATGTCAATCTCGCGCGCGTTGGACACGGCAACCACATTCGTGTCAGGTGCAATATCTTCAAACTCGCTGGGGGCGATCGTAAGAGAGACTGCACAGTTCCACGCGTGTGCTTCTAATGAAAACGACAATGGCAGCAACTTTTAAGAGCGTCTCATTGAGTTTGTCCAAAAATTACAAACATTTGCGATCATACCTAGATCCTTATTGCACTTTGAAAAAGGACCGTGCAAATATAGGAGCAGTAGCAGTATTGTTTCCTTGCCCTGGGAGCCAATCTTTTTGTTTTTTGTTTTCATTGCCGTCTGTGTTCCCAATTTTCGCATCGCAATGCTGCCTGCTCTCTCTTCCCCCTGGATGATACCACCAGTATCTTGATCAACTGCTTCTAAATCAAGCATGTGCATTCGGTTACTCGCGGTGACGCACGTAATTTACAGCTCGCGGCAAGCGTACCGCTAGCCTAACGTTACGGACACGAGTGTAGCAAAGAGAGGGGAAATTCAGTCTTCAGTCAAATTATGAAGCATTCATGTTTTTTCATTTGATTGGTTACCGCTAGTGAAATTCGCTCCTCATACGAATAATGTTAAACTTGGTCGAATATGGAGGGTAAGCGCACTAGAGCGAATTCACAAGGGGCGAAGCGACCAGAATCTTTTCAACTATTAAAGTCAAGCTAATATTATGGTATTTAGCTATGATGCGGTTCGGCAAAAAACAATTGTTGTAATGTTCTTATCTCCGAATGTCCCAGGCTGTCAAGCCAGAGCCATTATGTGATGAGCAAAATCAAACATGTCAATGTCACGTCCCGAGCGAATAAAGCAAATTCCTGGTGAAACTTCTTCTTCTACCTCCACTACAAGGCAGTGTAGGTCACTCTTGGTGTAGACTGTATTAGTAGTAACTTGATCTGTCAATATTTGCAACTAGGTATGGAGTTCCCTCATGTCTCTGATACATTATAGGGTATCTCAAACATTTGTGCATCACACAAAATCTCTCTTCATATTAACCCTCCTGTTATCCTCAGATTTAGGTTACATCCGTGATCCTTGGGGTCATTTTGACCCCAGCCACTTAAATGTCTACAAAATCATTAGAAGCAAAAACTTCTGCACCGGTTTATGCCTCAGATATTTACTGTTGCTCTGTTGGGAACATAAAAAGCCCTTTAGATAAGTCCTAGCACCCCCACACACAGCCCACACACCAAAAAAAAACAATCCATGACTAGGCAAAAATGTGCAGAAACTGCCCAAAAGTTGCATTGAATTAGTTTTGGCCCTCGTCCACATCATACATATTGTTAATTATCAGAGCCCTAAATAAAGCGAAATATTCTGTTCTAAATAACTTCTATTCATGTATTTTACATAATCTAGACAGATTGGAACATGTACTAGCAAAATATGGATGTTCCATTCATGTTTAATACACTTAAAATAATTTGGGGTCAAATTGACCACAAGGAACACAGATGTAACCAAAACATGTACAGTACTTAGGGAAAACATTTTAGTGTAATTTTCACTTTTTTCACATTGACCCCATATATTTAGGAAAAGTCATCAAAGATGAAGCAAAAGAATTATGTACTTCAGGTATTTTTCAGACGTTAAACATTGAATGGGGTCAAATAGACCCCAAGGATAACAGGAGGGTTAACAAGCGGTCCTTATTATGAAGTGCGCTATGCTCCTGTTTGGCTC
>NC_085869.1:1231292-1233792 GCF_034702125.1 Engraulis encrasicolus | reverse complement strand
AGTGGAGGAGGCAAGTATTGGAGGCAAGGTCTCATATTAAAACGCACTCTCTCTCTGCTAACTCACTTCCTGTCTCTCTCTCTCTGCTAACTCACTTCCTGTCTCTCTGGGTGCATCCCAATATGTGACCTTGCCTCCTCCACTTGCCTCCTCCACTTGCTTCTCGTCATGATGACATCACTGACAACAGCATTATATTTCAATATCTTGCAAAAGCTCAATTGTAAAGTCTTTTTCTCATTTGCAATTGGGGTGGTGAATTAAAAACAGTCCCTGAAAAGTTGGTGTGGCTAGGCTGATAGCTGGGAAACTTTACCGTTTTCTCCTCGGAGAATGGGCCAGGAGGCGGGACGAGGAGACAAGCACAAGTGTAGGAGGCAAGGTCGCATATTGGGATGCACACTCTCTCTCTCCCAACTCACTTCCTGTCTCTCTCTCCCAACTCACTTCCTGTCTCTCTCTCCCAACTCACTTCCTGTCTCTCTCTCCCAACTCACTTCCTGTCTCTCTCTCTCTCTCCCAACTCACTTCCTGTCTCTCTCTCTCTCCCAACTCACTTCCTGTCTCTCTCTCCCAACTCACTTCCTGTCTCTCTCCCAACTCACTTCCTGTCTCTCTCCCAACTCACTTCCTGTCTCTCCCAACTCACTTCCTGTCTCTCTCTCTCTCCCAACTCACTTCCTGTCTCTCTCTCCCAACTCACTTCCTGTCTCTCTCTCCCAACTCACTTCCTGTCTCTCCTCCACTGTCCGGTCTCATAAAAACCTAAGGAGGGCTTGACTGAGGGAGGTGGATTAACCAAGCCATTGGGGGAAACGTGATTCGTACTCGAAATTCGATGATGATCAGGCAGCCGTGGGGGAAACGTGATACGTACTCGAAATTAGATGATGATCAGGCAGTCGTGGCTCAGTGGTTAGAGCACTGGATTGGCAACCCAAGGGTTCCCGGTTCAATGCCCAACCGCACCACAGCTGAAGTGCCCTTGAGCAAGGAACCTAACCCATCAATCATATCCGTCCCGCGAGATGAGGCAAACAGCAGTACAAAAGAGTCAAATAGCCCAATTGAAAAATACAGACAGCGGTACCAGAGATTCTTTAAGTATATAGAGATATGCCAATGTAATAGGTTGCTATGGGCACCTAACATGACCAGGTTCCGGTCTGCCTAAATGGGCGTGTCATAATGCACCTAGAATTAATAGAACAGTGCTTAGGTCTGCCTTGGTCTGCCTAAAGGGGGATTTCCCCCCCTTGCAATTGTAGAACCCGGAAACAATGGGCCAATGGAACCTCTCTCTCTTATCTACTCTCTCTGGTATTAGTTCCATGCTTCTTTGTTTGTTCTGCATTCGGAATCAACTTTTGGTGTCCATGGCTTTTGACAACGACATTTTGCATTGACAGCTAGCAATATTCAGCTAATGAAACATGTTATAAGAATAAACAACTGCCAATTGTATAACAACTAACATTTATTTCTAATATGATAGAAAAAACTGTTTTACCAGTAGAAAACCATGGTCATATTCCGACCCGCTATGCCCTTGTCAGAAAACAACTCATAGCCTATGACCTGTGCATATAAATATTCTGGCAATCAGGGCAGGAATTTCGCGAGGGCCATAAGGGCCCTCGTGCCCTCCCACTTTGGCACATAGGCCACAGTGGCCTTGATGCCCTCTCTGACTCCGAATGGATTAAAAACCATTATTATATGGTGTGACGTCATCGGTCGAATGCTCCATTCATTTCAGTGGGGCTCCCCAACGTTCGCACGTCTGTTATTTTTCGATAACGGACGGGTTGGTCTATAACAGACCGCTGTCAATGGCAACAAGACTTTTCACTGCTAAAGCGACTTTTCAACAAGACGCTAATCAGCTGCTGTGATAGACAACACCTGTTGTCCTGGCTACCTAGCTGTTGCCTAGCGGTGTTCCACAACGGCACTGTTTTGTTTTGCGCAGCAACAATCTTTTGACATGAAAAACTATAAAACTTAACATTAAATAGGCCTAAAGAAATGTCCCCGCCATGTGTGAATCATTTAAGTATATCCATATAATAAGAGGGTTAACGTTCGGCGAGTCGGTCGCTTTGTGGAATAGCAGCACTTCAGAGAGAACAAGACCCCTCCGCTCCGCGTCGGGGTCTAAAGATTCTCTCTGTCGTGCTGCTATTCCACGGTAGCGACCTTCTCGCCGAACGTTAACCCTTACTTAAAATGCAGGAAATTACATCTAAGATACACATTTTCTTGGGGGAGGACCCCCAACCCCCCCGGGCAAAAACATGTCCTTTTTGCTGGCACGAACATGGGTACACTACCCTTAACACAGTCTTGTATTTTGCACTTCATTTGCTCTGAATTAACACCAGCCAGCCTGATGAATATTGGTTACTTTTCAATTTGACTGCTTGAATTATTATTTTTGTTTAATGCATGGCCTTGGTTATCTGCCTTTTTGGCCATTCTGCCCTTAAAAAAATGACAA
>NC_085869.1:1221292-1223792 GCF_034702125.1 Engraulis encrasicolus | reverse complement strand
AAGAAAGGAGAGTTAGACACGTCGATATAAAGGAAATGGCAGTCGCTGATTGGCTCTGCGAAATGCACAGGTGGTCTGAGTCTTCCTGGCAGAACTAACGCAGGCTACATATCCAGAAATACAACCAGTGAAATACATACATCCAGAAATACACTCAGTGAAATACACCCAGTGAAATACATACATCCAGAAATACATATTATTATGTCAATATTTACAATTACAGTACAATTATTGTCGTATCGTATCGGATGGATCGGATGGATCGGATCAGCTGCTGATATTGGCAAAAAATGCGAATCGGTATCGGATCGGCATGCACTAAAAAATCCCATCCAGAATTCCTATCCAATTTTGTGTTTATTAATATCTGAAAAAAGAAACAGATCAGCTTCTCATTAAAAAGCATTTTGTATTACTCAAATTCACCTAATTCAGTTGGCTAGTTGTTAGTAAGAGTAAAAACCCTTTTGAACATGACTGTGACAACAAAGTAAGTCGGCTAAATAACTTTCAACTTAAATACTCCGATAGGCCCGCATCGGTATTGGTCGGTATCGGTATCGGATTGGAAGTGAAATAAAATATCTGCATCGGATCGGAAGTGCAAAAACCTGGATCAGGACATCTCTAAAATACACCCAGTGACATACGTGCTGAGGCTTCCATCCCCCACGGGGATCCCACTTCGAGTCCGACCGGGGTCATTTCCCAACCCTGCCCCATCTCTCACTCTCCCAATCATTTCCTGTCTTCTCTCACACTGTCTTGTAATAATAAATTCCAAAACGCTCAAAAAATACGAAATACATACATCCAGAATTACACGCAATATTTATAGTCTCCTCCATAAGTCACACAAGATGCTGTGGTGCAACACGGATGACGATGAATCCAAAAACATTTAACACATCTAGATTAAAATACCAGGAAATAAAAGTTGACATTCTGAAGTTTTGTTTCATAGCCTATATCTTTTGTTCTCAAACCCTAATACCCGGTTGACAACAGTAAGAAACTAGAAGCACTCAGAGAGTGCAGACCTCCGCCAAGGAAGCTGCTTGATACATTTGACTATATCACACCCTTAGTCTTTCTGCCTTCTTTTTGTGGAGTCCCCGCAATTCAATTTCTGGTCACTAGAAGGCATTTAGAAGGTGAAGAATCTTTTGAAAAGTCCTGGTTCCGGTTCATGATCTGGATCACCACCAGAACTTAATCACTTGTTCCTTGGGTCATTACTGTCTCTCATTACTGTACCACTCCTCTCCCTGCAGGACATTTACACCACACGCCTCACCCGGAAAGCACTGATGATCATCAAAGACACAAGCCACCCTGCACACAAACTGTTCAGCCTCCTGCCCTCTGGAAAGAGGTACAGGCGCCTCCGTTCCCGTACCACCAGGCTGGCGAGCTGCACAATGCACCAAGCGATCAAGATGCTGAACACTCAACCCACTCTCCCTCCACTGTCAGCTTCTAGCCAGCAAGGCCACTGACAACCCCCCCCCCCGCCCCCCCCCCCCCCCATCCCCCACCACCATATCTGCGACTGAACATTCCACCTGCACTACTATACTTGTGACTGAACTTTCAACCTGCACTAACTCAAAACATGCGCACACACACACACACACACACACACACACACACACACACACACACAAGCACACTGCACTTTCTGCACTAAACCCAAACATAAACACACTGACACACACTGACACACACACACACACACAGACACACGAACACACACTCAGACGCACACCGCACCTTCTACCTGCACTAAACACATACACACACACACACACACACACACACACACACACACACACACACACACACACACACACACACACACACACACACACACACACACACACACACACACACACACACACACACACAACACACACACACACACACACACACACACACACACACACACACACACACACACACACACACACACACACACACACACACTGCTGCTGGTGTACTTGACAGACCTTTTTAATATTTATTTTTCTTCAAAATGCTACTATTACCATGTCAGAATGCTATAAAGGACTTTTTTTTAGGAAAAGCACAAAAGCACAACAATACCTCTTAATGTATGTCCTCTACAAGTCTTCTGTTGTCCAGTCTTGCACTTTAAATGTCTGTATGAGCACTGTCTATGTCCATACTGTCTTAAGTCCATGTATAAGTACTGTCTATGTCTATACTGTCTATGTCCTTACCTAGATTAGTCTATGTCTGTATGGGAAAGCAGGAAATGTAATTTCAAATTCTTTGTATGACCAGTGCATGTAAAGAAATTGACAATAAAACCTACTTGACTTGACTACTGTCAACTCCACAAAGTTTCATCTAAATCAGTTGATTCGTTTTTGACAGAATCTTTAAAAAAAGTCCTGGTTCCGGTTCGTGATCCGGAGCACCACCAAATTGTCATCACTTGTTCCTTGAGTCAGTATCAACAAGCCCACAAAGT
>NC_085869.1:1211292-1216292 GCF_034702125.1 Engraulis encrasicolus | reverse complement strand
GCCAGTCTTTTTTATGTCGGCCGGTTTCAATGGCCAGGCGGTGTTCACTGAGTCTGTATTTCGTCAATGTTTTTCTCAAGATAGGGTCTTTGATTTGAGTTAGATAGTTTGCAAGTGCATACTCTCTGTTTAGGGACAGATAACATTGCATCTTGCTTTGTGTTTTAGTTTTCAATTGCCAGTATTGATAATAGTTATCTTTAAAATATAAGAACATTTGGTTTAGTGGAGTATGTTGTGTAATTTGGATCTGGTCTTGCAGGCCTGTAGAGTGTGGAGGTGTTAGTGGGAAGGGATAGCAGTGGACCTGGTTGGTATGTGGGGTAGTGATTTTGCTCAGCTCTTGGTTTTGCAAGGCTTTGTGACATAAAGAGTGTGGGTCACTTAATTTGAGGTGCTTCCAGAATTTAATTGATCTTTTCTGAATGTTGATAATAAGAGGGTATCGGCCTAGTTCTGCCCTGCATGCATTATTTGTTGTGTGTCGGTGGACTTTTAGGATGGTTTTGCAGAATTCCACATGCAGGGTCTCAATTGGGTGCTTTTCCCATTTATCAAATTCCTGATTTGTGAGTGGACCCCACACTTCACTGCCATATAAGGCTATTGGTTCTATCACTGATGAGAATATTTTGAGCCAAATTTGGATTGGAATTTCAAAGGGTACTTGTCTTTTTATGGCATATAGAGCCCTGCGTGCCTTGTCTTTCAGTTCATTCACTGCCTTATTGAAACTTCCATTGTAATTGATTCTCAGGCCTAAGTATGTGTAGTCTGTGACATGTTCAATTGTTTGTGGTCCTAAAGTAAATGTATTTTGTCTTCCGTGGTATTTGGAACCTTTCTGAAATATCATTATTTTGGTTTTGTTGTTGTTCACTGCCAGGGCCCAGGTCTGGCAGAAATTTTGGAGGAGCCCAAGCTGCATTTGGAGTCCATTTGCTGTTGGTGAGAGAAGGACTAGATCATCTGCAAAGAGCAGGAATTTAACGTCAATGTTGTTCAGAGTGGGTCCTGTGGTGGTTGACATTTCTAGGATGGTCGCCAGCTCGTTTATATATAAATTAAACAAAGTTGGGCTTAAAGGGCAACCTTGCCTCACGCCGCACTCTTGGGGGATATAATCTGTTCTTTTAGATCCGATTTTGATGGCACACTTAGCTCCTGAGTACATGGATTTTATAATATCATATGCTTTTCCCCCTACACCATTTTTCATTAATGTGTAGAATAATCCGTTGTGCCAAATGGTATCAAAAGCGGTTTTGAAGTCGAACGAAATATATAATTTGTTTCTGTTGTGGGTGTATTTTTCGATTAATGTGTGTAGGGTGTAAATATGATCAGTGGTGCGATGATTTGGTAAGAATCCGATCTGGCTTTTGCTCAAGATATTGTGCTTCATAAGGAAGTCCATGAGCCGTGAATTGATAATACTACAGAATAACTTCCCCAGGTTGCTGTTAACGCTGATGCCTCTGTAATTTTTAGGGTCCAATTTGTCTCCGTTTTTGTAGATTGGTGTAACTAATCCATGGTTCCAGATGTCAGGGAAATAACCCACACTCAGGACTAAGTTGAATAGTTTGAGAATAGCCCATCTAAATTTTTCACTCATACATTTTAGCATTTCATTTAAAATGCAGTCAGGCCCGTATGCTTTCTTTGACTTTAATTTGTTGATATGAGTGAGTAGGTCCTGTTCAGTGATTGGGAAGTCAAGTGGGTTTTGGTAGTCTTTGATTGTGTTTTCCAGATCATGCAGTTTGTGGATTATGTCATTTTGGTTCTTGTTTTGGTCAGATTGAACATTCTTGAATAGAGTTTTGAAATGATTAGTCCAGATGTCTCCATCTTGGATTACCATTTCTTGGTGTTTTGATTTTTTTAAATGATTCCAATTGTCCCAAAATGTATTTGTTTTTATTGACGCCTCAATCAGTGCCAGCTGGTTTTGTGTGTACTGAGCTTTCTTGTTTCTGAGTGTGCGTTTGTATAGTCTCAGTGTCTCACAATATAGATGTCGAATTGATGTGTCATTTGGATCTCTATGTTTCTGGTTGGATAATTTGCGAATTTCTTTTCTTAATGACTGGCATTCGGCGTCAAACCAGCTGTCTTCCTTTTCGACTTTAGGTTTGGTCCTTAATCTCTTTAATTTGGCCTTTCCTGCTGTTTTCTCAAATATTAAACCAATTGTTTCCACAGCCTGGTTGACACCCTCTGTACTTAAGGTATATGGAGTGTCTAGAAAGGTTTCCAGGAGAGTTTGGATGTGTTGGGTTCCTGTTGCTTTTATAAATTCCTCGTTACTGTTTTCAGCCCATCTGTATGACTTTTTAAAGTGAAACAGCTTACTGGGCTGTGATTTTAAGATGTTGTTTTCTGACATTTTTATGAATATTGTGAGTTGGCTGTGATCTGACAGGGGTGATAGTGGTTTGACAGTGAATGCTCTAATTGACATAGGGTCTATGTCAGTTATGACATAGTCTACTGTGCTATTCCCAAGAGGTGAGCAAAATGTGTGTTTTCCAAATGTGTCTCCTCTAATCCTACCGTTGGCGACATACAGACCCAGGCTACGGCAGATTTGTAAGAGTTCCTTCCCATGTCTGTTTACAACTGGATCACAATTTCTTCTGTGGGGATAAGCAGAGTGGTTAGTTTTATTTAAAAAACGGCAGATGTAGGAATTGCCATCAGCACTTATAGAATCATCCTCTGTGCCTGTACGTGAATTTAGGTCCCGCAGAGGAGCACATTTCCCTGGGCCTGAAAATGGCTTGTTTCTGTTTCCAGAGACATAAATGTATCTTCTGTGTAGTATGGTGAATCAGCGGGGGGTATATACATTGCACAGACAAAGAGGTCCTGTTGTGAAACAAATATATCTTTCTTAATCTTTAACCATATGTGGTATTTTCCCGTTTTTAAGATGCTGATGTGTTTGTCAAATTTTGATTTGTACCATAGTATTAAACCTCCAGAGTGTCTTCCTTGTTGTACCGAACCAAGTTTTTGTGGTGGTAATATTATTTCCTTGTAGTTTGGGGGACAATGAGTGATAACATCTTTTTGCCAGGTTTCAATTAATATCATTACATCTATACCTTTTATGCTTTCTTGGAATTCTTGGTTGTTACATTTTACGCCAAAGGCTGAGGAGTTCAAGCCTTGAATGTTCCAAGTGCTAATGGAAAGTGAGGCCATAGTAAGTATCAACAACTAAGTGTTCACAATGAAATAAACCTTTCATACTGCATACTAGTTAGATTGAAGTGTTGAATGTAGATACAGTATGACAGCAAAACACATTAAATTAACAGTAGGTAATGTAAAAAGTAAACAGTAAACAGTAGGTAAATACAGTAGGTAAATACAGTAGGTAAATGAACGCTTTTTTTTTTTTTTTTTTGGAAGTCTTGGATGTGTCCTAAGTGAGCTTGGAACAGATGTATAGGAGCATTTGTTTGATCTCACCCATTTTTGGTGCTCCATGACCTTTCAGCACCTCTGCGTAGCTTGACTCCAGTGTGGTGGGCTCTGCTGCATGCTGGTGTTCCTGGTGCAACCAGGGGGTGGGGGGTTGTTGGGTTGGGGGGTGGTTTCCTGGTTTGGCATCGGGGTAGTGTTGGTGGTGATGCCTAGGCGCTGGGGGCCAGTGGTTTGCACTGGAGGGATGGGGGTGGTCTGGCATGGGGGGGGTGTATGCTGGATGTGGAGGTGGGGGGCCAGGTCTGGGACAAGGTGCTGGGCGCCAGTGGTTTGCTCTAGGGGGAGGGGGGTGGGCTGGCGTTGGGGTTTGCCGGTCTGGATTCGAGGGTGTGTTTACTGGGTGTGTAGGTGGGGGGCCGGGTCTGGGATAAGGGGGGGTCATCAGTGGAGGGGGTCTCGGAGTGTCGCTGTCCCTTCTGGTCGTCGATGGTGGGTGCTGTGTGTGAGCTCCCTTTGGCCCTGGGCGCAGGGGCTGTTGGATGGGTCCTGTTGGTCCATGGTGCTCTCTGGGAGGAGGGTGTGGCCGTGCTGTCGTGTTGCTGCGTGGAGGTGAGGTCTGGGAGCTGGTGTGTCCATCGGCTGCGGGTTGTCTGCCAAGTGCTGCATCCTTAAGCGCTTTTGCAAACTTCCCCACTGCTCTCCTACTAAGGTGGCACTGGTCGTAGAGGTCGCGTGTGGAGATGTTGCAGTGGTGGGCTACCTGCACATTGGGGAGACGAGCACAGTCTCTGGTGATGTCAGCATTCACCCTCTGAATTGTTGTAGGGTGGAAGTCTTTGCGGGGCAGAAGGGTAGACACGGTGACCTTGGAGGTGGGGAAACTCTCGGCCGCCTTTTTTGCCAGCCTGCCAATGAGTCCTCCAACTCGTTCATGCTCAATTCTCAGGTCATTGGTGCCTGTGTGTAATATGATGTGTGCTGGTGAGCCGAATTCTGGATCAGAGAGGTACCGGAGGGCATCCTCTACTTTTGGGCTCCAGATTTTTGATACTCTCAGTCCAGGGAACAGTACCTGCTCATGGAGAAATTTTCCGTTTGAGTCAATCAGGATAGCCACTTCAGCTGTTCTGTCCAGTTTGGTTGTTGTAGTTGTGCTTTGTTTGTCAGGTGTTGTTGTAGCAGTTGTAGTTTCAGCAGTAGCTGGTGTGGGTTGCTGGCTGCAACGTTGCTCTGCTGGGCCTAGGACAGGTGCCTGTGGGGGGCGTGGGATGAGGGGTGTGTGTGTTGCTTTGAGTTCTTCAATAATTTCATCTCTCAGGTAGAGCTCCTCTCTGAGTTTTGTTATTTCTCTTTTTACCTCGTTATGGATTTCTGCAAAGTCTTTTTTCAGCATACATTTCAGTTCTGCAAGCTCTTTTTGTAAATGTTCATTGTTTTGAGAAAGGTTTTCAGTATGCCTTCTGATTTCCTGGACTGACGCCTTCATTTGGTTCTTTACTTGGCTTAGCTGGTCTTTAAGAGCATCCGTTTGGTTGTCCTGTGCATACCTTCCAACCGTTTCA
>NC_085869.1:1186292-1188792 GCF_034702125.1 Engraulis encrasicolus | reverse complement strand
ACTGTTAAAAAGGGCAGCGGCTCCTTTAGAGATGGAGGAGCTGCGCAGAAGATACTGCAAAGTCAGAGCCAGGCTACTTGATTTCTAGAGCTAGTTCTAGACCCTAAAGCACTGGCCCACATCGATTTGGCATAAACCTGACAGTTGTTCTCTGCGTTAGAATGCCAGCGCAGTTACAACTCCAAATGAATTCAGTTTGCAAAAAAAAAAAGTCAAGCGCGACAACCGCGAGGTTGGCTATATCAAGCGCAACAACCGCGAGGTGTATTACGGTCTGGCATGAGTCGCAAATGCGCGATCATAACACAAACATTCAGCGAGAGTAGATATTGACAGTTTCAGTTTGACAATCTTCAAAATGTGTATCACACGGAATGTTTTGCAATTATGGCACAGATTTCTGGAACAGGACTTTTGTGTGTGTTCCATGCAATGCGTGAGGAAATGTAGGCTATGTCGGGCTGGTACACAATAATGTCTGCTTCACCTCAAACATTAACGTTTCTCTAGTATACCACTTATGAAAAAGCACTAAAACAACATCTACCAAGAGACTGGAGGGCAGTCTAAAAGCGTCTGTCAATCGAACGCTATGGTGACGCGCATCCCCAAACCCCAAATCCATATTTTGAGAATAGATTAACGTGCGATATTTTCTTTGTCGCGCGATAAGAGTCTCACATTATCGCAGCACGTTAACGCACGTTAATTCAAAATGGCGGACCATGGAAAAGATCCCCCTTTTCATGTATGAAAAGTGCATTTGTTTCCAGTCGTAATGAATACTGAGAATTTGATGGTGGTGATAAGTATTTATGAAAAAGGTAACATTAGTGAATGGGCAGCATGAATTCTGGAAATAAACAACTAAAAATCTCACACAGTGTCCCTTTAAGGGGGATCTTCTCCATGGTCCACCATTTTCAATTTCCAAAAATAGCCATCTTTACCTGCAAAAATGACTCTACTTGGACCATACTAGAAAATATTTGTTAATTGCTTAGTAAACTTTCATGTAAAGATCAAATTTGGCAATATGCATCCCAGTTTCAATGAGCAGCATAGTTGCAGTACCTTTTTTCACCATTTCCTGCACAGTGTCCCTTTAAACATAAGCTACGTCAAAAAGTATATTTACAAGCTCACCTCCACACAACACCGGGGGTGCGCTCCGGGAGGGGGGGGGGGGGGGGCAAGACTGGGGGTTAGACGCCACGGGGGAACTCTGGCTCGCCTGGGAATGAACATGTTTAAGTAGGCTACACATCTCTAGATGTTTGCAGTCATCTAGACAAAAATGTGATCGGACATACCTTGCTGCGCCAGTAGCTAGGGCACATCAACGAATACCGGCACACTGGGAAGGCTCCAACGAGCCGGTCCAGTTCATTGATTTCATAGAAACAATGGCATAGCCACTAATTACGAGTGAGCCACTGCTGAGTCCTGTGACGTCATTGGGGTATGGGAACTGCTGAGGGACACACCTTACACTGAACAGACAGTGCAACAGTGTTTTTGTAATCAAGCTTTGGATGGTAGAAAAGACAAGCTTACTAGCCACTTTGTCCCATTAGTTAATGTGGTTGGCTAGTGAGAATAACATACATCAGACAAAAACATTCATTTAGAGCAGTGTTTCTCAAACTTTTTCAGACCGAGGACCACTTTGTCCCCCCAAATATGTTCAGGTACCGGCTGTCAACTGAATGGACAGTTGATGGGTGATAATTTGACACTGCTACAAAGTAATTTCGACGCAGATCACTTACTTTTTATCCACATTCACAAGCCTGTCTTATTGTAGTGAAAATGCTATGTTTAGATTTGCAATAATGTTACAAATATAGCTTACTGTAAAATAGAAATCCCCTCGCAGACCACCTGAGCTCTGTCAAGGACCACTAGTGGTCCCTGAACCACACTTTGAGAATCACTGATTTAGAGCTCTGCTTATATTTCAAATGAACATAAATAACAGTAACAGTAACAACAGTAACAATAACATATCACAGTAAACAGTAAAAGGGACAATATGAAATATCAGTTTGTGTTTTAGAATTTCATGAACAACATACCTGAACTAAACTGAAGACTGAGGATTCATTGTTTCACCCAACCACAGGTGTGTGCATGTGTGTGTGCGTACGTGCGTACGTGTGTGTGTGTGTGTGCGTGCGTGTGTGTGCGTACGTGTGTGCGTGTGTGCATGTGTGCGTGTGTGTGTGTGTCTGTGCATGCGTGCGTACGTGTGTGTACGTGTGCGTGTGTGTGTGTGTGTCCCTGTGTGTGTGTGTATGTGTGTGTCTGTCCGTGTGTGTCCCTGTGTGTGTGTGTGTGTGTGTGTGTGTGTGTGTGTGTGTGTGTGTGTGTGTGTGTGTGGCCGAGTGTGCGTGTCCCTGTGTGTGTGTGTGTCCCTGTGTATGTGTGTGTCCCTGAAAGTGTGTGTGTGTGTGTGTGTGTGTGTGTGTGTGCGTGCATACGTGTGTGTGTGTGTGTG
>NC_085869.1:1147268-1149768 GCF_034702125.1 Engraulis encrasicolus | reverse complement strand
CCCCCTAGAACGAAGTTGCGGTTCCTTCGAGATTTACCACTCTGCAAGTTGGCGGTTCTCGCGCGACTCACATATTACATTTTTCATATCAATAGCATCTTGTATATATAACCAGTGGCACACTTCAGCATGACGGTGGGACTTACATTTTAACTCAACATTATGCCACAAGAAAATTAATAGTAGGCTACTTTTAGCAACTGTAGGTCACATGGGTGGTAGAATAGTACAAATATATGTTTAAAATAGAAATGAAGACCATAAAAGAACGATATTTATGTGGATTTTCTTTGATTTATTTTTGTACATTGCGGCCTTGAATTGTGGGATATATTATACCGGTAGTGGAGAGAGCGCCAGTTGCATCGGCAACGTTCTACCGTTATTTCGAATGTCAGCCTGCCCTAGAGAGAGCTGATTCGGCCCTGACGCGAGGGAGCTTGTCCTTTCTTGATAATAAGCCACATTAAGTCATGGTTATTAGTGAAAACTCAGTCGTTTGCCTATGTTGTAACATGCCTTCTTGACCTTGTTTATGGAAGTAGGCAGAACATGATTTGTGCATCTTGATAAAAAGTCCGTGTTACAAATTGCCCTGCGTTACTTTGTGCTCCGCGCTCCTCTACTTCAAAGACAGGATTGTAAAATGACCAAGTCACTTCAATCGCCAGTGCTAGCATGACCATAATGGATATTCAGAAGATATGTTGTACAGAAGCTACAAAGAAGGCACGGTAGGGGTTTTTTCCTTTCAATCATTATGTCCGCCGCAGCATAATTTTGATACCGTATCATGTCATACTTCACGCATTGTTGTCATTCTGTGTAACTAGTCAAAAGTTGATAGCTCTAATGTCGGCTCCCGTGTCGGTTTGCTGCATTTATTTCTGGTTAGCATGACGGAAGTTTGGCTATTCTAGCTGTTATATCACGTCACGAAGCAAGCTAGGTCACTTCAGAGTTGTGAGTGATATAGTTATTAGTTAGAACTAGAGAGGGACTTGTTAACTATTCAACAGATGTGTGCACGCGCAGTTGGCGCAAGGTGCCTGTTGTTTCTCGTTTGTTGCCTAATTTCGGTTTCTGAAACACAATAGTTTCTACTTCAGTCACCGTTTCCTCTGTATCGGGTGTTCACTGGCTCAAGAGTGCAGTGTGCGTTATGGTGCACGGTGGTGTGTCGACTCCTGAATGTGTTTTCATCGGTGTGCTGTGCTGTGAGCTATGTTTTCGTTCAAGAGGCGCATCACCATTTGTTTTTCAAGTTTTCTTTTGTAATCAACCCTCTACCGCAAATTGTCTCATTCTTCTTTGGCCATTTATGGAACGAGTGTGGGTCTGTCCTGGCTATTTCTCACGTGTTGCAGGCTGAATGCTCACATCAACAGCATAACTAAATCATTTGTCACCTTAGGGAGAAATTAATCTCTGCTTTTATTACCTGCAGAGTCGGCTATTGTAGGTAATAGCCTGCCCTTACAGGCATTCCCCAAAAGTCACTCAGGCATGTGAAACTTATCCACATGTTGCTGCTAGAATTCTAAATAGCAAAAGAGATCACAACAATCCATTATTTGGTCATTTCATTGGCTACCAGTGAGGGTTTTTTTTTGTTTTGTTTTGAGAATTGAGTTTAAAGCAGTCCTGATAGTCTTTAAGTCACTAAATGTCTTGGGCTCTAAATATAGGATATTGTGGATGTGCTAGAGCAATATCATCCTTAGCCTTAGGTCTTCCCTGGTAGTGTCTAGGGTCAAATCCAGATAGGGTGAAATGGCATAGTCATTATGCTGCCTGCTGGGGCCATCTAGATGTCCAAATAAGACCTGCCCCAACAGTATGATTTCAAAAGAAAATCAAAAACAGCTTTGTTTTCATCTGCCTTTGGTGATAGTTATCTACTATCTAGCAATATATTTTTCTCTCTTCTCTTTCTTTAGCCTACTCTTTAGCACACTGAATGACAGTTGTGTATGATAATGTGCTATATAAATATTGATTGAATATGGGGCCCACCTAGATAATCTTGCTTATGGGTTCAGTTGTTACGCCACTGCCTGCATACATTATCGATTATTAATTAATTATTTAAAGGGGGCCTCAAAATTGTTTCTTGCCCAGGGCCTCAGATTTCCTAAAACCGCCCCTGTGGGGAACATAGGACCCAAGGAACATAGGACCTGGGGAACATAGGATCCGGGGAACATAGAACCCTGGGAACATAGGACCCAGGGAACATAGGACCCTGGGAACATAGGACCCAGGGAACATGGCGCCCGGGGAACATAGGACCCGGGGAGCATAGGACCCGGGGAACATAGCTACGCTCCCGGGGAACATAGGACCCGGGGAACATAGGACCTGGGGAACATAGGACCTGGGGAACATAGGACCTGGGGAACATAGGACCTGGGGAACATAGCTACGCTCCCGGGGAACATAGGACCCGGGGAACATAGGACCCGGGGAACATAGGACCCGGGGAACATAGGACCCGGGG
>NC_085869.1:1137268-1139768 GCF_034702125.1 Engraulis encrasicolus | reverse complement strand
ATCACGAGTTAATTATTATGTAAGCATTATTTCTCATTTCCTAACTATTATCTACTACCGTTAGTAAATGGTTAGTGTGTGCTGATATAACGGTTCGCTAAGCAAAGTTAAGCCTTAAATAAGCCTTATTTTAACAATAGTTAACCCTTAGTAAATAACAAGTTAGTCGTTATGTATGTGTTATTCCTCATTTCTTAACTATTATCTACTACCATTAGTAAATGGTTAGTGTGTGCTGATGTAACGGTTCGCTAAGCAAAGTTAAACCTTAGTTAAGCCTTATTTTTAACATTAATTAACCCTTAGTGAATCACGAGTAAGTCGTTATGTATGTGTTATTTCATCATAAGCAATGCTTATCAAGTCATTTGTTAACGTTTTGGAAAGCATGGAAAGGTTTTCACTTTAAAAGTTCCCCAGATATGCGCAAGTAGTGAGTTGTTACTTCTTGTTAATGCATAAGCAATGCCTAACAAATCATTTGTTAACGTTTTGTAAAGCATGGAAAGGTTTTCACTTTAGATCAGTTCCCCAGATATACTTAAGTAATGAGCTGTAACTCCTTGATAATGCATAAGCAATGCTTAACAAGTCATTTGTTAACGTTTTGGAAAGCATGGAAAGGTTTTCAATTTAAAAGTTCCCCAGATATGCGCAAATAGTGAGTTGTAACTTCTTGTTAATGCATAAGCAATGCCTAACAAATCATTTGTTAACGTTTTGTAAAGCATGGAAAGGTTTTCACTTTAGATCAGTTCCCCAGATATACTTAAGTAATGAGTTGTAACTCCTTGATAATGCATAAGCAATGCTTAACAAGTCATTTGTTAACGTTTTGGAAAGCATGGAAAGGTTTTCACTTCAAAAGTTCCCCAGATATGCGCAAGTATGAGTTTTAACTTCTTGATAATGCATAAGAAATGCCTAGCAAATCATTTGCTAACGTTTTGTAAAGCATGGAAAGGTTTTCACTTTAGATCAGTTCCCCAGATATACTTAAGTAATGAGTTGTAACTCCTTGATAATGCATAAGCAATGCTTATCAAGTCATTTGTTAATGTTTTGGAAAGCATGGAAAGATTTTCACTGAAAAAGTTCCCCAGATATGCATTAGTAATGCGTTGAAACTTTTCGATAATGCATAAGCAATGCTTATCAAGTCATTTGTTAACGTTTTGGAAAGCATGGAAATGTGTTCACTTTATATCAGTTCCCCAGATATACTTAAGTAATGAGTTGTAACTCCTTGATAATGCATAAGCAACGTTTATCAAGTCATTTGTTAATGTTTTGGAAAGCATGGAAAGATTTTCACAGAAAAAGTTCCCCAGATATGAGTTATTAATGCGTTGAAACTTCTTGATAATGCTTATCAAGTCATTTGTTAACGTTTCGGAAAGCATGGAAAGGTTTTCACTTTAGAACAGTTCCCCAGATATACCTAAGTGATGGGTTATAAATCCTTGATAATGCATAAGCAATGCTTACCAAGTCCTTTGTTAATGTTTTGGAAAGCATGGTGAGATTTTCACTTAAAAAGTTCCCCAGATGCGTTAGTAATGAGTTGTGACTTCTTGGTAATACATAAGCAATGCTTATCAAGTCATTTGTTAACGTTATGGAAAGCATGGAAAGGTTTTCACTTTAGATCAGTTCCCCAGATATACTTAAGTAATGGGTTATACATCCTTGATAGTGCACAAGCAATGCTTATCAAGTCATTTGTTAATGTTTTGGAAAGTATGGATAGGTTTTCACTTAAAAAGTTCCCCAGATATGCGTTATTATTGCGTTGAAACTTCTTGGTAATGCATAAGCAATGCTTATCAAGTCATTCGTTAATGTGTTGTAAAGCCATAACAGGTTTTCACTTTAGATCAGTTCCCCAGATATACTTAAGTAATGGTTCGTAATTCCTTGATAATGCATAAGCAACGCTTAACAAGTCATTTGTTAATGTCCAGAAACATCCATGAGGGGCAGTCACATGAGTCTCAACTTAGGCCTAGGCCTACTGTTTGCCATGCTACCAGCCATCACACACTAACCATTACAAAAGGGTTAAATAAGACTTCACTGATGCTAAAGCAAGAGTTTACAAACCGTTACCATACATGCCTAATAGTACTTGTTAATGGTTAGGTGGTAGGAGACAACAAAGAGATGTTTTTTTCATAAATAAAGGTGGGTTATCAGACATTTTAATGATGGTTTACTAATGCTTATCAGAAGGTTAAATCACCATAGACGAATGATTAATTAACAGTACTTAATAATTTCACAGAAATACATAATGACTGACTCGTGATTCACTAAGGGTTAACTAATGCTTAATTTTGTTTAGCGAGTAGTTACATCAGCACACACTAACCATTTACTAACGGTATTAGTTAATGGTTAAGAAATGAGAAATAACACATACATAACGACTTACTCGTGATTCACTAAGGGTTAATTAATGTTAAAAATAAGGCTTAACTAAGGTTTAACTTTGCATAGC
>NC_085869.1:1111111-1116111 GCF_034702125.1 Engraulis encrasicolus | reverse complement strand
TGTTGTGAACATCCAATGGCCTTTCTCTGTGTCAATCAGATATAGGAATTTGCAGGTAGCTTATGTCATTTTGTTTCCAGAATGTATGCTGCCCATTCTCAAATGTTATCTTTTCCATGAATATGTACCACTACCATCGATTTCTAAGCCTTCATTGTGACTGTAAATTCATACTGTATACGAAGATGAGACATCTTCTCCCGGTAACACTTTATAATAATGGATGCAAAAAATCATTATAAAGACGTAATAAATACTTAACTATTGATGAACAAAACATTAACAAATGTTTGTAAATGACTAGGAAATGTTAACAAATGTTTGTAAATGACTAAGAAATGCTATGTTAATATCTTATATTTATAAAACATTTGCAAATTGTTTGTAAATGAATAAAAACTCTGTTATAAGGTATGTAAAATCTTGTATATATTATTTGTAGATATTTCATAAAGCATTAATAAAACTTAGATAATGATAAATCATCTGTTAATGTTTTGTTCATCATTAGTAAATTATTTACTAAGTCTTTACTAAGCAGACATTATTATGAAGTGTTACCGTTCTCCCTTTCAGACATTCTGATTTTTTTTTTTCAGTTATAGACATAGGACATATTTGGCTGCAAAATGTACTGTACTTTGGTCAAATATTATTTGTACTGGATAGTCATGAAAAGAGCATATGGGCGGTATTCAGTTTTAGAAAATCCACTGCTGTTGCATACCTTGCTCTACCTTTACACGTTTATTTCATTTTTTATTTTATTATTATCATTTTACCTTACAGTATGTTTTATCTTAATGTTTTAAATGTTCTTTGACTCTAATTTATTTCCTTCTTTCTTCCATGTTTCCTTTCTTTTTGCATTTGTTAATTTTGTGAAGCACATTGAGTTGCACATGTGTATGAAATGCGCTATACAAATAAACTTGCCTTGCCTTGCCTTGCCTTTAACCATTGAACATGAGCTTTTGGCTATAAATGCTATGATGCTTGCTGTTTGGCTGTTATACTACCCACATGCTATGTGTCCCTACCAAATAAAAGTAAACTAGACTAGGTGTTGGATCCAAGACAGGTCTGACATTAGCTAGACCCCGCCCCGCCCCCCCACCCCCCCCCCTCCCCACCCCCGCCCCCGCTCCCCCCCCACCCCCCCCCCCCCCCCCCCCCCCCCCCCCCCTCTGTGGGTATCTGACATCAGCTAGCGCCCCCCCCCCCCCCCACCCCCCCCCCCCCAACACCCCCCCCCCCCCCCCCCCCAACATTAGCCCCCTCCCCCCCCCCCCCCCCCCCCCCCCCCCCCTCTGTGGGTATCTGAGATGCAGGGATAAGCTTTAGATTTATTCATGATTTTCTTTTTTCTTATTCGTATTCTTTTCCTTTTTTTTCTCCTCCATGATCTCTTCTTGACTGAATGTGGTAACTTAAGGCGGAATAGAGCTCCATTTTGGAACCCGCCTGGCCTGTTCAATTAGCATTTCTTCTGACTTGTTCTCTCTCTCTCTTAACTTCCTCACTCGACCTGTCAAAATAACCCCAGGCAATGCCTGACTACACAGTAAAAACTGCAGTGTTAATGCAACACTAACAGAGTCGATTTAACACCTTCTAGGGCTTATTTGGTCCCAAAGCACTCTCTAAGTGTTGAATTAACACTGCATTTTTTACTGTGTATGGCAGTTAAGATGGTGGAATTAAAATTAGATTAGAACACTTTGTGCTTCTTCATGAGCTCAACAGCAGCTGTGGCCTAACTAACGGTTAGGGAGATGGGCTTTAGATCAGATCAGAGGGTTGCAGGTTCAAATCCCACCCTTCTACTCCACACAAGTGACATCTTTTCCCACTTGTTTCCTATCATCCTATCCAAGGCATAAAAGTAGAGATGCACTGATACCACTTTTTTGAAAACCGATACAAGTACGAGTACATGAATGTGTGTACTTGCCGATACCGAGTACCGATACCGATACATTTTACCACCAAGATACAATGAAAATAAATGCATGGCCTTGTTTCATTCCACCTGTGATATTTTTATTGTCCATTTCCATGTAAATTTAAATGCTAGTAAATGTATGAGGTGGCACTTTTTTCCATGCTGCTTTCAAGTCCACAGAACGTGGCAAGATTTTGCATTGTTTTGTGTAATAGCAGCACCGTTCCTGGTATCGGCAAGTGCTTGACGAGTACGAGTACAATGAGCAGTGCCGAAACCAGTACCGGTATCGGTATCGTTGCATCCCTACATAAAAGGGCATAAAAAGTGGAGGAAGGGGAGGAATTAAAATCTGCAATCCTCTAATCCAGGGGTTCTCAACAGGGGTGCCGGGGACCCCCTCAGGGGTGCCGCGGAAACGTGGCTGATAAATAAATTATGTAATATAATACATATTTGTCTAAATTAATGACGTATTGCTTACTCAGTGGAGTCTTTCATCTGCCATTCATGCACAATAAAGTATATTTAGGTCGCCTCGGTAAGATGCAACTTGGAACGTAGATTGTGTAACGTCTCCAAATGTGTTACTTTTCTATCCTTTTGTGGTATCCGATGCGATGGCATGTTACAGCTTGTTGGTTTGGGATGCCTTGAAAATGTTCAGGAATTGAAAGGATGCCTCGCCTAAAAAAAGGTTGAGAAACACTGCTCTAATCTACAGCCCATCCAGATTGAGGCGTGAGATGAAAATGGAGTGGATCACTTGTGACACCTGATTTTCGAAACTCGACCGGCTGGTTCCATTAGCGCTAAAATTCCATTCCATTTCCTTTGAC
The DNA here is from genome assembly GCF_034702125.1 of Engraulis encrasicolus. Classification (NCBI taxonomy): domain Eukaryota; kingdom Metazoa; phylum Chordata; class Actinopteri; order Clupeiformes; family Engraulidae; genus Engraulis; species Engraulis encrasicolus. The sequence goes on along the minus strand of NC_085869.1, from coordinate 1,113,327 downwards.
TCTGAATTCCACATTCCACCCCATTTCCTTTGAATTGTGTTGTTTACACCTCTAAAGTCGCTGCCATGCTACAGTAGCTGTCAACTTAACCTCCAGGCTAGTGCAACACCATGGCAACCAAGATAAGATAGACCAGTGGTTCTTAACCTTTTTTCTTGAAGCACCCTCTAACCTCTGCCCAAGACAAGCCGCGCACCCCCAACCAAAACGTCTATATGTGTATACACATAAAAAATGATTTAAGTGAAAAATTACAAGGATTCTTGCTTCAGACATTAATCAATACTTTAATGACTTAACATTAGGTCCAAAAAAATGTTTTAATTTGGTCTTGATTTGGCCTAATTATAATGTTTGGAAGCAGAATTTTGGTCACAACCTAAACACAAACTAAATTCTGCACACCCCCTGAAATCTCTGGCGCACCCCCAGGGGGTGCACGCACCCCAGGTTAAGAACCACTGAGATAGACTTCCAAATCAGGCTAGACTAGTGCAAGACTATGCGGAGCAGGACTGTTGTGGAGAAAGATGAGATAAGATACACTTGCAAAATCAGGGGCAGAACAACTGCGACACAAAGACCCAGGGCAAAACACTGATAAGACCCCCCCCCCTCAGAGGTTATAATAGGGCCCCCACCATCACTATAGAAGAGCATGTGGATGAGGCAGTGTTTCTCAAAGTGGGGCGGAAGCCCCCCTAGGGGGGCGCACAGGTATTGGAGGGGGGGCGCGTGAAGTCATTCTGCTTTGCCATTAAGTCAACACACTCACTTTACATTCACAATATATTCATTAATTTATTCACTAATATTTAGAGAACATCATAGGTAGGCTATATACGTGTATATTAGGCTTTAATAAACTTTACTAAGGCCTATTTATTTGTATTTTCGTGCAGACAGATACCCTTCCTCTGAAGGGGGGAATGGCAGGAAAAGTTTGAGAAACACTGGGATAAGATAAAATACACTTCCCAGGGCAAAACATTGATAGCTCCCCCCACACACATACCATAATGGATACATTTCCCAGGGAAAAACACTGATAGTCACCAACACCCACCCCACCCCCCACCACACTCCCCCTCCATAATACCCCCAGCCCCCTCCCCCCCTCCCCCCTCCCTCACCACAATACCACCAGCATGGGAGAGCCCTGGGCCCACCCCCACCCCATCCCCCTCCCTCACCATCCCCCAGCCCCTCCCCCCCTCCCCCCTCCCCCATCCCCCTCCCTCACCATAATACCCCCAGCCCCCTCCCCCTCCCCCTCCCCATCCCCCTCCCTCACCATAATACCCCCAGCCCCCTCCCCACTCCCCCTCCCCCTCCCTCACCCTCACCATAATACCCCCAGCCCCCTCCCCCTCCCCCTCCTCCCTCACCCTCACCATAATACCCCCAGCCCCCTCCCCCACTCCCCATCCCCCACCACACTCCCCCTCCCTCACCATAATACCACCAGCATGTGAGAGGCCTGGGCCCAGGGGCAAGGAACACACTACCTACAGCTCCGCCCCTTGTTCAGCAAGGGAACCTGCTCGCCCCACCCTACAGCTCCGCCCCTTGTTCAGCAAGGGAACCTGCTCGCCCCACCCTACAGCTCCGCCCCTTGTTCAGCAAGGGAACCTGCTCGCCCCACCCCCACCCTACAGCTCCGCCCCTTGTTCAGCAAGGGAACCTGCTCGCCCCACCCTACAGCTCCGCCCCTTGTTCAGCAAGGGAACCTGCTCGCCCCACCCCCACCCCACTGCTCCAGCCCTGCAAGGTATTCTTCAAAATGAGCTAGCATGTACTTCATTGTCCTCGGAGGGGAAATTTGTCTTGGGCTTCAACAATCACTGCATAACATACAGTACTCACTCACATACCCATACAACAAAACATAGATAACACAAAAAACATTCAAACATAGAAAACATAAAAGCATAAGAAACATGGAAAAAAAAACCTGTGCACTCCCTTCACATGGCATGTCTATCATTGAGCATTCTAATCGCATTGGGGATAAAAGAGTTCTTATATTTAATCAGTCTGCTGTTCAGCGTCCTGAAACGTCTACCTGAGCTAAGCAGTGTAAACTCATGGTGCAGAATGTGTGTGGGATCCTCTATAATCTTCAGTGCCTCCCTGAGCACTGACTTTTTGTAGAGGGACTGCATATATACTGGATCTTGGTGGTTGGATATGGGAGAGCCAGGGCCAAGGAACAC
>NC_085869.1:1046111-1053611 GCF_034702125.1 Engraulis encrasicolus | reverse complement strand
GCCCCTTTCTCCCTCGTCTCTCACGGGGTGTTATTATAAGAAATATCCCTCTTTTGGGTAAAAATAAGTCCCTGTCGTTAGCCCCGGGGTCTCGCGCCTGCCTGCTGTTTTTCATCAAGCATGTAGGATTGTCACCAAGACAACCTGTGGCAGCGCGCTGATGCACGAGCCGAGAAGGGCGAGACAGAGAGATTCCACGGACAACAGTGCCCCCTGGCGGACCGAAGCGCCACCACTGCTGCGTCACACTAGCCTACAAATACCCTAACCCCAGAAACAAAAGAAAAGAAAAAAGAGGAAAAGAAAAACACAACTTTACAAGCATTTGCTCCCTGACACTTACCATTGATTTCAGTAATATTTACAAGTCACAATTTCAATCTAAGCGGTGTAAATGATACAGCAGTGTAGGCCTATATCCAGGGGGACGGACCGGAGTTGGCATCATGTGGGGCCGGACTGGTGGCTACCTGGGCTGGGTGGCAGGGTGGAGAGGAGTCGGAGTGTGTTTGGCCGTGTGGCCAGCGCCCTAAATTAACACCAGCCGGCCAAATGCTGGTGAAATTTCAGTTTGGCTGGTATAACACCACTTAGCCTACTAGCCCATTTGACCCACTAGGGAGTGTGTTTGCCCAGTAAGATGAAGATCTACCAGCTATTTTGGCTGGTGATGCCAGTGGTGTAGTCTACGTAGAACGCAGGTGTACGGAGTTAGTATACCCACTTCTAACTTTTAGGGGCTTCAGTATACCCACTTAAAATAGATTGATCCATTATTTAGAATAGCATAAATGTATACAGTATACCCACTTCAAAAAATGCTCGAATATACAGTATACCCACTTCAAAAAAAAAGTAGACTACACCACTGGGTGATGAGGAACAAAGTTAATTTAGAGTCCTGTGTGTGGCTGTCAGTCGGCTGTGTCTTCGTGCTCTCACCTGGACGCGGATGTGTGTTTCCGGTTTAGGAGTTCTGTTTGGCTGTGCGTAAAAGCGGCCTCGCTCTCCGGGGCCGTTAATTTACGTAAATTATATCACTTCAACAACAGCCAAATGGCCGGCATCTCCCTCCCTCACACACACACACACACACACACACACACACACACACACACACACACACACACACACACACACACACACACACACACACACACTGTCACACTTGGCCTTGCACACACTCAGCCTGGCTGTCACTCTCCACAGACTGTAGTATATTGTTAGAATGTTCTGTGATCGATTGGTTTACCCTATGAGGAGCGCATTGACTCCGTGTTCGATATGCTTTGCCTGACGGCAGTCTGTAGTATGTGAGCGGCAATAAATGTCACATACAAAGTGTCTCACCAGGTAAACAAGCCTCACCGTTTATTTTATTAGAGTAACAAGTACTCAACATGGTGTCAGAAGTAGTCTTTTCTTACTCTACATGAGACGCGAGACTACAATAGTTTTCGTTTGATCCTCCGCTGTGGAAAAGAAAAGTTTAGTTTAACGTCTTCAAGTGATCGAAGGTACGTCAACGTTAGCTAGCTACGATGGACCAGTTTAAACCTCCAGCACCGCTAGTGCTAACCGGCAACATCAGCGAGAATTGGCGCCGATGGGAGCAACGGTTTCAGCTGTATATGACGGCTACGGGAGCGGACACGAAACCTGAACCGGTGAAAGTGGCAATCATGCTGCATACGGTCGGTGAGGAAGCGCTCGAGATCTACAACACAATGGACGTGTTTGTCGAAGCGGGTGAGGATGGACAGCCCGGTGAGCTAACGGTGAAACACATATTGGATGCCTTCAGAAAGTATTGCATTCCGAAAAAGAACATTGTATTTGAGCGCCATCAGTTCTGGTCACTACCGATGTCTGAGGGAGTCAACGTAGACCAGTTCGTGACTGAACTTCGCCAAAAATGTAAGAACTGTGAATTTGGACAAACTGAGAATGACATGATAAGAGACAAGCTAGTGTTTTCTGTGCCAGACGCTCGCGTGAAGGAGCGATTACTGCGTGAAACGGACTTAACTCTGGATAAAGCAGTTGATATCTGTAGAGCAGCCGAGGTTACCAGATCACAGATGCGAGCCATGAGATCGGCGCAGCCAGAGGCATCCGTAGAGGCTCTTCACAAGGTGTCTGCCAGCTACGACAAGGGGAGAGTCGCCATGAAAAAAATGTCACGACCACCTGAGAGAAAGACACAGGCAGCCAGCAGCAATGTAAACAAATGCAGAAAGTGCGGCGGGGCGCACAAACCTCGTCAGTGTCCAGCATTCGGTGTCATCTGCCACAACTGCAGCAAGAAGAACCACTACGCGAAGATGTGCGCGTCAACACAAGACAGAGGAGCCACTGCCCGGGGCGTGCACGATCTTGAGGTAGAGTCACTGTTCATATCTACAATGTCCTGTACTCAACCCAAACGCACTCAACAAGATAATTCGTGGTACACAACAGCCAACATAAAAGACACAGAGGTCAAGTTTAAATTGGACACTGGGGCAGATGCAAATGTGCTACCTCTGAGCATTTTGCAGAAGATTCGGGTCCTCATCAGCTGCAACCCACACACATCACACTCGTCGCCTATGGAGGAAACACGTCTGAAGCCGGAGGGCACCGTGAGACTTACCTGCGATGTGGCCAGAACGACGACGATCTTCTGTTCTTCATCACCAAGCACTCCTCCACTCGATCCTGGGCCGAGACGCATGTGAACAGCTGCAGCTGGTGAAAAGAATGCAGGACCATCGCACTCAAAGCGCCAGCCACGAAAGAGGAGCTAGTGGACGCCTACCCCTCCGTCTTCAGTGGGCTGGGGGACAGTTTCCTGGGGTGCACCACATCCACACAGACCCACATGTGGCCCCAGTTGTGCACGGCTGCAGAAAAATCCCCATCGCTGTCATGGACCGTCTGAAAACGACGCTACAAGACCTCGTCGAAAGAGATGTCATCGCACCAGTGACGGAGCCCACAGAATGGGTAAATAGCCTTGTCAATCACAGAGAAGAAAAAACGGGACACTCAGGGTGTGCTTGGACCCTCGAGACTGAATGAGGCGATCAAGAGACAGCACTTCTCAATACCAACTCCAGAAGAAGTACTACACCGGCTGTCGGGGAAAAACCATCTTCTCCATCCTAGACGAAAAGGACGGATACTGGCAAGTGAGTCTGGACCAGCCCTCATCGATGCTCTGCACATTCAGCACACCGTGGGGCAGGTTCCGCTTTAAGAGACTTCCTTTTGGCATCAAGTCCGCCAGCGAGGTTTTCCAGCAAAAGAACTGTGAGACATTCGGCAACATTGAAGGAGTGCACATCATTGCAGACGACATGATCATCGCCGCTGCGTCTGAAGAAGAGCATGATGCCATTCTACAAAAGTAATGGACACTGCACAGAAAAAAAACAACATCAAATTCAACAAAGACAAAATACAGTACAAAGTGGACTCAGTCAAATACATGGGCCATGTAGTCACCTCGAAGGGAGTGAAGCCGGACGAGTCCAAGGTGTTCGCCATCAGAGACATGCCGCAGCCAGACGACAAGAAAGCACTACAGAGACTGCTGGGAATGACAAGGTACCTCTGCCAATACATCCCAAAATGAAGCCAGCATCACAAGCCCACTCAGAGAGCTGCTACGAAAGGACGCTGCCTGGCACTGGAGCCACCAACACACCGCTGCATTGGAGAAGCTCAAGAGACGCCCTCATGCAAGCCCCAGTACTCCAGTTCTACGACCAGAGCAAGCCACTCACCATACAGTGCGACGCATCGAAAGACGGACTCGGCGCCTGTCTGCTGCAGGAAGGTAGGCCACTGTCTTATGCATCACGAGCACTCACAGACTCTGAGAAGAATTATGCTCAGATAGAGAAAGAGCTGCTGGCAATAGTCTTTTTCCACCAAACGCTTTCACCAGTATGTCTATGGTAACACAGTGACTGTACAATCTGACCATAAGCCCCTAGAAGTCATCTTCAAAAAACACCTGAGCAAGGCACCAGCACGACTCCAGCGCATGCTATTGCAGCTCCAACGCTATGACCTGAGAATCGTCTACACAGCAGGCAAGGAGATGCACGTCGCAGATACCCTGTCCCGCGCTGTTGTCAGTGACTGCAAGGATGACGTGAAGGAAGACCTGTTCGAGGAGAGAGTAGTGCACGCAATGGAGGCCACAGCCGCACTCGACGAAGACACACTCTCAAAGCTCAAGGGGGCCACGGCGACAGGACAGCACACTTGCAACAGGTGATTGAGCTACACAAGAAAGGCTGGCCGAGGCGACAGCGCAGTTTTCCCACCAACCTACAGGTACTGGTCGATGCGACACAACATCAGCATCAGGGATGGCATCCTGATGACTGGTGACAAGATTGTGATCCCACAGAGTGTGAAGCAGCAGATGCTTGACAGACTGCACCTCGCACACCAGGGGATACTGCGGTCGAAAGCGCACGCAAGAAAGGTGATGTACTGGCCAGGTATGAAGCACGACATCGAAACCAGGTGGAGAAATGCCGCCCATTGCCAACAAAACCAGCCACAAAATCAGAAAGAACCCCTGATTCCACACGAGATACCTGAGCTGCCATGGCTGAAGATTGGTGCAGACATCTTTGAGCTACACGGGCAGTCATATCTCCTGATGGTGGACTACATGTCAAAATACCCAGAAGTGCTCAACTTACCTGACAAAACTGCCCACACAGTCATACGCAAAATGAAGACCATCTTCGCCAGACATGGAATCCCGAAGGAGCTGGTAAGCGATCACGTCCCTTTCGCCAGCTCTGAAATGCGACAGTTTGCATCGTCGTGGGGCATAAAACTCATCCACTCCAGCCCTGGATATCCACAGTCAAACGGCCTAGCAGAGAGAATGGTAAAGACTGTAAAACATGCACTTAAAAAAAAGCAACACAGGCCGGCACAGACCCGCACTTAGCTCTCCTGTCACTCCGCAACACTCCAGTGACTGGAACAGAGTTTTCACCAGCACAAGTCCTGATGGGAAGAGTACTGCGAAGCACCCTGCCGACCTCCACAGCTGTTCTGCAACCAGCTGTGCCACACGGATTCCACTCACGGCTGAAACACCTACAAGCCAGGCAAGTGCACTACTACAACCACAACACAAAGACACTGCCAGAGTTTGCTCCTGGCACTACAGTGCACATGTCAACACGTCGTGGCTGGGAACCAGCTACAGTCCTGCACAAGCGAGAGGAACCACGTGCATACAACGTCCAGACACCCAGTGGTGTCACGTTCCGGAGAAATCGACGTCATCTGCGGAGAATCCACCCCAGTCTTCATCGAGAGGACGACGACGATCTTCCAGAGCAGCCCAACTCTTCACACAGAGAGGACAGCGCATCACAGGCCCAGCGAGACCAACGCACACCAGCTTGTGAGCCATCCAGTCCCACTCCAGCTGCACCCACCTACAGCACCAGAAGTGGGAGACTTGTGAAGATTCCTGAAAGGTTCAAGGACTATGAGTTGACATAACACTTGAGTCCTGCCTACAGATAAGTCAAGTTCTGACTTTGTTTATGTATACTTGTTCTTGTTTAATGAGGTGAATACTTACCCAATTTTTTCTTCCACAGAGACTGAATATATATATATATGTATCAACTGTCTTTAAAAAAAAAAAAAAAAAAAAAAAAAAAAAAAAAAAAAAAAAAAAAAAGAATCATCTGTGTCTTTGAAAAAAAAAAAAAAGAACAGACACATGAAAAAAAAAAAAAAAAAACATTTCTTGTGTCTTGGAAAAAAAAAAAAAAAAAAAGAACAGAAAGACAAACTATGAATGATAAAATGTTTTTAATTGTATGCAATGTGATCCACAGGTTGTTTTTATAGTGTAAGAAGGTCTTTTAAAATGCATAATGCAATTGTTTATATCTGGTGGTAATTCTTAATATGATAATTTAAAGATGCAGAACTACAGTAAAGTTAAATATGATTCTCATGCTTAAAAAGGGAGGATGTAGTATATTGTTAGAATGTTCTGTGATCGATTGGTTTACCCTATGAGGAGCGCATTGACTCCGTGTTCGATATGCTTTGCCTGACGGCAGTCTGTAGTATGTGAGCGGCAATAAATGTCACATACAAAGTGTCTCACCAGGTAAACAAGCCTCACCGTTTATTTTATTAGAGTAACAAGTACTCAAGCCTCGCGACACCTATTGCTGCTCACGAGAGAGGAAAATAAATGGTCAGCGCGAGGTGCCAGGAAGTGTGAAGTTTCTCGCTTTCTCGTGGTCGTAATTCAATCAGAAGTCTTTTGCGCATTGCCTGTGTGTGTGTGTGTGTGTGTGTGTGTGTGTGTGTGTGTGTGTGTGTGTGTGTGTGTGTGTGTGTGTGTGTGTGTGTGTGTGTGTGTGTGTGTGTGTGTGTGTTGCGCCTTTTGGAAACCAGTGGAGGTAATCAAAGAAAAAAGATCTCGCGGCGAGGAGATAATTAAGATGGTCTAATGAAATGCCCAATACACACACACACACACACACACACACACGGGACGGCTGTCATCGTTCATGTTTATTCCTGCCTGAGTAGGTGGAATGTGCTCAGCCTTAAACCCATGGGGTCTTTCGCTAATTAATACTTTATAAAAAGTGTCCTCGCTTGAAGTAGACTAGCCCACTGCCATAATTCACCTTTACTCCGCGCCAATATATCTCCCAGCCCTCGCGCGAACCTCGCCAATGTGCAGGACGGTCCTCTCGCCTTGCCACCTCCACGAGGAAGCAGATCCGTCTCTTGATATCGTTTCATCTCGACTTGTTTAGACTAATTAAACACCGTTCCGTTTCCTCGCTCTCTCTCACGGGGATCCCTTCCCTCTCTGTTCCCCTGATCAGTAGTTTGGGGAACTAACGGCGCGAACAGATTTGAGGACAGCAGGAGACAGACAACCATTTCACTTCACTCAGATGAAAACACAATATAATGAGGATTTCACTTCACGCGAAGTAAAGCATAATGTGGAAAAAAATAATAATATGGAATAAGAATCCCACAGCCTATCCAAAACATAGGAAAGACGCAGGCACGCACGCAGGATACTGTGTCTCCGGATTCATTTTCACCAAATATACCCGAATGATCATTGCTTTTATTAATTAATAGCAATATTTAGAAAAATAATTGGAAAAAATAGAAAAGTAGTATTCTATAATTAATGGCTAACAAGGAAGGCTAAATAGGCGTTTTAATGGGAGAAGATAAAAACATGTAACACCCTCCGCGTGTATAGGCGTTGTTTTGTTGTCACTATTATCTTCATCATTGTTATTCTTATTCTTATTATTAGTATTATTATAATTATTTGGCCAATTATTATTATTATTATTATTAAGCTATTATTATAGAATTGGAAACCCTTCTTTCAAGCATGATTATTGTTTAAGTTGCGACTCTGCAAGTGATAAATCGTTATTTTAGCCACTGCATTGTAAGTGGAGACAGGCC
>NC_085869.1:1033611-1041111 GCF_034702125.1 Engraulis encrasicolus | reverse complement strand
CTAGCAAATATTATAATTAGACCAAATCAAAACCACATTAAAACATCTTTTGGTCCCCATGTAAAAGGTATTTAGGTATTGATTAATGTCTCAAGCAAGAATCATTGTAATGAATCACTTAAATCATTTTTTAGTGCGTATTCACATGTAAAAGTTGGGTTGGGGGTGTGCGGCTTGTCTTGGTCATAGGTAAGGGGGTGTGTTAAGAAAAAAGGTTAAGAACCACTGCCCTAATGCTTCCAGTAATAGGTCAGTCATGACTCATGGGTAAGCGGTTAGTTAGGACATCAGACTTGTAGCCCAAAGGTTGCCGGTTCGACTCCTGACCCTTGCCTGGTAGGGGGAATAATTAACCAGTGCTCTCCTCCATCCTCCTCCATGACTGAGGTACCCTGTCCCCTTGCACGGGTGAGGGTGTGAGGCACAGTGGTGTAGTCTACGTAGAACGCGGGTATACAGAGTATACCCACTTCTAAATTTCAGGGATTTCAGTATACCCACTTAAAATTGATTGATCCATTATTTTGAATGGCACATATATATACAGCATACCCACTTCAAAAATGCTCCAATATACAGTATACCCACTATAAAAAAGTACACTACACCACTGGTTGAGTCTTTCCATATATATAATATACAGTATACCCACCATAAAAAAGTAGACTACACCACGGGTGAGGCATAATGCAATTTAGTTATGTGCCGTGTGTAGTGCTCTGTCACAATGGGAGTTATTGTTTCCCAGGTTGGCTTTCACTTAACCCTCCTGTTATCCTTTGGGTCTATTTGACTCCTTTCAATGTTTAACGTCTGAAAAATACTTGATGTACATTATTTTGCTTCATATTCGATGACTTTTCCTAAATATATGGGGTCAATGTGAAAAAAGTGAAATTTCCACAAAAACGTTTTCCCTAAGTGCTCTACACGTTTTGGTTACATCTGTGTTCCTTGGGGTCAATTTGACCCCAATTATTTTAAGTGTATTAAACATAAATGGAACATCCATATTTTCCTAATACATGTTCCAATCTGTCTATATTATGTCAAATACATAAACATAGGTTATTTAGAACAGAACATTTTGCTTTATTTAGGGCTCTGATAACTAACAATATGTATGATGTGGACGAGGGCCCAAAACTAATGCAAGGCAACTTTTGGGCAGTTGTTGCACATTTTCGCCTGGTCAAGGATTAGTTCTTTTGGTGTGTGAGCTGTGTGTGGGGGTGCTAGGCCTTATCTAAAGGGATTTTTTATGTCCCCAACAGAGCAACAGTCAATATCTGAGGCATAAACCGGTGCAAAAGTTTTTGCTTCTACTGATTTTGTAGACATTTAAATGGCTGGGGTCAAAATGACCCCAAGGATCACGGATGTAACCTAAATCTGAGGATAACAGGAGGGTTAATAACACATAACTTACATAATAATGAATAGAACATATACAGTACATCACCACATACAGTTCTGCTCAAAATAAGAGCAGTGTGAGTAAATTATCGGGGCTATAAATTAAAGTTTTTCATCAGTAGCCAATTTGGCTAGTAGATTACTATGTTCTAAGAGTGTGTGAAGCACAATGGCGATGGCGTCCTCTGTGGAGCGGTTGTCCCTGTATGCAAACTGAAAGGGGTCCTGTGATGGCGTAGTGGCAGCTTTAATATGTTTCATGACCAGTCTCTCCATCAGGGCTTGACATTAACTTTCTCGCTTGCTGGCCACTGTGGCTAGTGGTTTTCCTGAGTCACTAGCCATCCAGCTATTCTACTAGCCAAAAAAATCGATTTTTTTAATCATCATGCTGTATCTAACCTCAGAATATGAGGTGCTTAAAGCAAGAAGATGAGTGCATTTCGACATTGAAATAAAGCAAACAAATAGAAACTGAGTAACTGATCTTTTTTTTAAACTTAAATATGAACAATTGATTCACAGGGGGCAACGTGCATAATATACACTATTCTGATATGTCATACCATAGAATAAGCTACCTGTCAAATTGGCTAGTGACACTGAAATTGTTACCAGCCACAGCCAATTTTTACCAGCATTTGGCCGGTTGACAGGTGCCAGTGTCAAGCCCTGCTCTCCATGCATTTAGCAGGGATAGGGGTGAGAGCAACAGGCCTGCTGTAGTCATTGAGACCTGTGATGTGGGACTGTTTGGGAAGGGGAACTACTGTGGCAGCTTTGAAACAGGCTGGGACCCAACCAGTGGACAGCGAGGTGTTAAAAATGGAGGTGAAAATGGATGTGAGTTCTGCAGCACACTCTTTGAGAACCCGGCCCAGCACTCCATCTGGTCCAGGTGCCTTCCTGGTGTTAATGCTGCTCAGTACACATCTCACCTCGTGTGTGGTCAGGACAGGAGCTGGATCTGTACTACATATGTAGGGGGGGGGGGACAGGACAGGGTCTGTGTTCTCCCTGTCAAAACGGGCGTAAAAATAATAATAATTCCTCAGCCAATGTAGGAGAATTAGCAGAGGGGGGTTGAATGTTGCTTTTGTTGCCTGTTATGGCCCTGATGCCTTCCCACACCTGCCTAGTATTTGTGGTTTCAGCAAATCTGACTTCGATGCGCCTTCTGTATTGCTGCTTTGCAGTGTTGATGCCCCGCCACAGCGCAGTCCTGGCACTCCTGGTCTCCAGACCTAAAAGCAGTAATCCTATGTCGAAGCAGCTGTTGAACTTCATGTGTCATCCATGGTGGTGTGTTGGGGAAGACACAAACTTGTTTCCATTTTGTTACACTGTCCTCCACACAGAAAGTGATGTAATCCAGAGGTGAGTTTCTCAATAGGGAAGTTGTTAGCCTAGTAAATGAAGGATGAATCACCGCACACTGGTATCTTTGCTGGTAGTTTATTTGGTGAATAACGCGTTTCGCTACTGCTTCATCAGGTTCACTCTGTTGTTAGCCTGTTAGCAACACGGTAGTTGCCAATGGGAAAATGCATTGAAAGCAATAAAGTAGCTAAGGTAGTAAGCAACTTTGGTTTCGAGAAATTCACCCCAGAACAGTGGAGGTGTAATAGCAGTTCTAATGCAACATGAAGTGTACAGAATTAAGACAGTAGTTGATTCAGCATGAAATATGTAGAATTATTTAAAGGGACACTGTGCAGGAAATGGTCAAAAAAGGTACTGCAACTATGCTGCTTATTGAAATGTGGCTGCCTATTGCCAAATTTGATCTTTATATGAAAGTTTACTAAGTATTAAACAAATATTTTCTAATATGGTCCAAGTACAGTAATTTTTGCAGATAAAATTGACTATTTTTGGAAATTCAAAATGGCGGACCATGGAGAAGATCCCCCTTTTCATGTATGAAAAGTGCAATTTTTCCCAGTCATAATGAATACTTAGAATTTGATGGTGGTGGTAAGTATTCATGAAAAAGATAACATTGGTGAATGGGCAGCATGAATTCTGGAAATAAACAGCTAAAAATCTCACACAGTGCCCCTTTAAGTGGTATTTAGCCTTCAACCTTGCCTCTCCCTACCTCACTCCATGGCTGAGGTGCCCCTAAGCAAGGCTCCGAGCCCCACACTGCTCCAGGAACTGTATCCAATACCCTGTACTTTAAATAAAACGAAGTCGCTTTGGGAAAAGAAAAGTGTCAGCTAAGTGTAATGTAATGTAGTTTACAATTAGGCAACCACCTGCTTGCATTAGAGAGCTAAATCAAAGTAATTGGGAATATGTGGCCCTGGACTGTAGTACTTAGCATCAAACCACAAGTGATCACTGGGCAGGATAAACTAACCCTTTTGCACTCTAGTGATTTTTACTTTCCTTTTAAAGTGGTCTATATTTGGATGATGTTTTGTTTGGTCCCACAGACTTGCATTGGTACACTTTATGATGGCTATACTGCATATACTGCTTAACATGTCAAGCGGGAGGTCCCGGAGCACAGAGGATGGGTGGCTCTCCCCTGAGGGCGGGTCTGTGATGTCTTTCTCTGAGGTACCATCCAAGGTTCCGGAGCTAGCTCCCCCTTGCTCCCCCTCAAATTAAGCACTGCTACTGTTGGGCAATGCAATGAGAGAAAAACATATTTTCTATTCTAATTCTGTTCTCATATTTTACTGGGACTTTGGAAAAAAATCAAAATCATGATTATTTTGGTCAAAATCGTAATCACCATTATTGATTTTTTGCTGATTTAAAAAAAAAAATTATAACAAGATGAAACATAACCAAGAATTAACTATATACGGGGTGAACAAAATAAAATGAATTGTAATAATTATGTAAATGCATGAAACTTAGGTGGACAGATTTCTGGCCAGAAACACCAGCCTGTCAGTATGTTCTGGCTTCAAGGACGCTCTCAAAAGTAGGTCACTATTGCTATGATTAAATCATGATTAAAATTTCGACTTCGATTTCACTAATTTATCACGATTTTCGATAATTTTCGATTAATTGTGCAGCCCTAATATACAATATATATATATTAGGGATGCACGATGTATCGGCCAGATGTATCGGTATCGGCCGATATCGGCCAATATTCAACACATCGGACATCGGTCTGATGGGTAAAACTGGGCCGATGTTAACGCCGATGTTTTTTTTTAATATGTTACGGTTCTAAAAGAATGGACTTGACGATGACTTTCACTGTTTGTCTTCTATTTTGTCTCTATTTTTTATCTAATTATCACTGGGAGTTAAAAAGTGTTTTTGGAAATAAGACGACATTCAAAAATTCTGATTGTTTGCATAATTGTCATCTCTTTTTTTTTTAAAAGAAAGAAAAACATCGGTATCGGTTAATATCGGTTATCGGCCAAAACCGCAATATCATAATCGGATATCGGTATCGGCCGAAATTTTTGACATCGTGCATCCCTAATATATATATATATGTATAATATGGCTATACCACACATTAGAACAGAGCAGAAGTACACATCAATACAGTTGTGTGCATAAAAATAGCAGTGTCTTCACAAAGATGAGTAAATGTCAAAATTCTTCAAATATATTGCACTTTAATGCCCCAAAATGCTTGAGGACACTGTGCACCCACTGCACATTGTATTTCAAAGAAGAAAATTGGGAAAAAGTAATTTTATTTCAAAGTATTTCAAAGAAAGTGGAGAAATGTCAAGTTCAAAAAAATAGCAGTCGACATCTGTCTTTGGAAACTCAAAGATGTTCTGTGAAAAACTATCAAATTCTTGTCAATTCACCTTTGCTGAGCATCCTAAACTATTATTTGTTTGCATAACCATGGTTTGGGACACCCGTTTTGCATGTGTGGTGCATGGAATCAACCAAAGTCTGGCAACGGTCAATGGGTAGTGCAGCCCAGGTTAACTGTACTACATTCTGACATACCAAATACTCATCATTGTGAAGGCACTGCTATTTTTATGCACACAACTATATATGTAATATGGCTACACCACACATTACAAGAGAACAGAGGAGAAGCACATGTCAATATATTTTATGTAATATAGCTGTACCACACATTACAAGAGAAGAGAAGCACACGTCAATATATTTTATGTAATATAGCTGTACCAGACATTAGAACAGAAACGAAGTACACATCAATATGTTTATGTAATATGGCTATATCACATATTAGGGCTGCACAATTAATCGAAAATAATCGAAAATCGTGATAAAATTGTGAAATCGAAGTCGTGATTTCAATCGTGATTTAATCATGGCAATAGTGACCTACCTTTGAGAGCGTCCTTGAAGCCAGAACATACTGACAGGCTGGTGTTTCTGGACAAAAATCTGTCGACCTAAATTTCATGCAATTACCTTTATATAATTATTACAATTCATTTTATTTGGCTCACCCGTACACAATTCATTCTTGGTTATATTTAATCTGTTAAAATTTTCAAAAAAATCTGCAAAAAATCAATAATCGTGATTAATAATCGTGAGTACGATTTTGACCAAAATAATCGTGATAATGTTTTTTTCCATAATGCCCCGTGTACATCGGGAGCGACCAACGCGAATGAAGCGACGGAAGTCATTCATTCTCTATGGAGGGTGCGCGACCAGTGCTACCGGAGCGAATTCGCCAGGGGCGAAGCTTCTTGAGCGACCAGGGCGAATTTTGACGATTAAACTCAAGCTAATCTTAAGCGAATTCGCTATGACGCTGTTTGGCGAAAACCAATCGGAACGTTCATATCGAGGAATGTCCCAGGCTGTCAAGACAGAGCCGTTATGTGATTAGCTGAATCAAACATGTCAGTGCAGCGTCCAGAGCGAATAAAACGAATTCATGGCGAAACTTCTTCAACCACCCCAGCTACCCGGTCGCGTTGGTAGCGCTTGATGTACACAGGGCATAATCGTGCTGCCCTACCACACGTTACAAGAGAAGAGAAGCACACATGACGTCAAGCTGTATGTTGGATGGCTGTACCAGAGAAAGTAGAGAGAGAGAGGTTCCATTGGCCCATTGTTTCCGGGTTCTATTATTGCAAGGAGGGAAATCCCCCTTTAGGCAGACCTAAGGACTGTTCTATTCAATGCTAGGAGTATTATGACACGCCCCTTTAGGCAGACCGGAACCTGGTCATGTTAGGTGCCCATAGAAACCTATTATGTTGGCATATCTCTATACTTAAAGAATCTCTGGCTGTACCACACATTACAAGAGAAGAGAAGAGAGGCACACGTCAGGCTGGATGTTGGATGACTTCAAATGGGGTTTATTGATGATCAGAACAGAACCATTAGGGCATCAATTTACAACGGGTCTCCCTAGGGAAGGTGCACACACAAACACACACACACACACACACACACACACACACACACACAAGCAAACATACACACACACGTACGTACGCAACCACACGCATTAACACACACACACACACACACACACACACACAAGCAAACGTACACACATACGTACATACGCAACCACACGCATTAACACACACACACAAACACACACACACATAAGCACGCAAACACACACACAAGCAAGCAAACACACTCACACACACACACACAAACACACAAACGTACGCAACCACACGCATTAACAAACACACGCACACACACACAAGCAAGCAAACACACACACACACACACACACACACACACACACACACACACACACACCCCTATCATCATAGTGGCAACCAACACACTGGACAGTCTTACCTGAAAATCCTTTATTGAACAGGTACCACATGAGCTAACGTCACACACACACACACACACACACGCACGCACACGCACGCACGCACACACACGGGAGGGGTCGGGGGTGGAGAAGGATGTTGCTCTGTCATCTCTACTAACGACGGGTGAACTGTTACCTTACGTCATCTAAGCAACACACACACACACGCAACACACGCACACACACACGCACACACGCGCAATACACACACACACACACACACACACTCAATACACAGCCCCACACACACACACGCACACACACACACACACACACACACACGCACGCACGCAATA
>NC_085869.1:1023611-1028611 GCF_034702125.1 Engraulis encrasicolus | reverse complement strand
TGTTTTCATGCCAAGTCATGAAGTATTACTTTACAGACCAGAGCATATGCATATTATTAAATTCAAAAGTGACAGCTCTTCAGCACAGCACAGCCCTTTGATTTCTCAACTCACTCTCTCTTTCCCTAGTTAAAACACAGAGATAACCTCCTTCTAACTCTC
The DNA here is from genome assembly GCF_034702125.1 of Engraulis encrasicolus. Classification (NCBI taxonomy): domain Eukaryota; kingdom Metazoa; phylum Chordata; class Actinopteri; order Clupeiformes; family Engraulidae; genus Engraulis; species Engraulis encrasicolus. The sequence continues at coordinate 1,028,449 of NC_085869.1, read as the reverse complement.
CTAGTGCACTACCTCCAGTCCAGAATTGAAATTAGCTGGGAATCATACAATAGACAGCACACACACGTTCAGCTTATCAAGTTGGTTATGCTGCCATGCTTTGTGAGTGTTGACATGCCATCATGCAGACCACAGCTTCTTGGTATGGCCTAGGTACCCACATGTTCTGGTCTTCACTCACCCTGCCCTGCCAATGTCATATTACAAATCAAACACATTGATTACCCCCACTTCCTGAAATAGGCCCTACTTGTGTTTTTGCAAGTGATTTGGGAAAATACAGTGTGATGCCACTCAGTTGGCCTGTTAAGTAAGGGTTAACGTTCGGCGAGAAGGTCGCTACCGTGGAATAGCAGCACGACAGAGAGAATCTTTAGACCCCGACGCGGAGCGGAGGGGTCTTGTTCTCTCTGAAGTGCTGCTATTCCACAAAGCGACCGACTCGCCGAAAGTTAACCCGCTTATTATATGGATATACTTAAATGATTCACACATGGCGGGGACATTTCTTTAGGCCTATTTAATGTTAAGATTGTTGCTGCGCAAAACAAAACAGTGCCGTTGTGGAACACCGCTAGGCAACAGCTAGGTAGCCAGGACAACAGGTGTTGTCTTTCACAGCAGCTGATTAGAGTGACAAAAGACCGGACCCCCTGCGGAGTGATATGAAACATTCGCTTTAGCCACTGACTTGTATACAAGCCAGTGGCTTTAGCAGTGAACGTCTTGTTGCCATTGACAGCGGTAGCCAGGACAACGGGTGCTGTCTATCACAGCAGCTGATTAGAGTCTTGTTGAAAGTCGCTTTAGCAGTGAAAAGTCTTGTTGCCATTGACAGCGGTCTGTTATAGACCAACCCGTCCGTTATCGAAAAATAACAGACGTCCGAACGTTGGGGAGCCCCGTTGAAATGAATGGAGCATTCGACAGATGACGTCACAACCATATAATAAGGAGACTATAACCCCCATACTCAAATAGCGGCCCGCGGGCCACTTGTGGCCCGCGGGGCATCTATTTGTGGCCCTCGAATAATTTTGAAAAATTTAAAAAAAAAAAAAAAATTTTTTTTTTTTTAAGGTCCGATCGCGCTGCCGGCTCTTATTTTGAAATCGCGCCACAGACGCTAGGAAGATGCGTGCCGTGTCTCCGCCCCCTCAATCAGTTTCTCCCTGCAGGCTCCAAACAGAAGTGACTATGAGGGTGGCAGAGGCTGTTGTGAGGTAGACTACTGAAGGGAAGTACGGTAGAACTTGTAAATAAATTATTTACAAAGTTCTCTTTGCCTCGTTTTTGAAAGTAATGGTCCACATTTCATTGCATACAGTGTGTTAGGACTTCGAATTGGTTTAGCACTAGCTGTAGCTAGTTGCTAACACAAATGAAGGCAAATTGTGTTTGAGCTCTGCTGGCAGCTAACTCGGGGTAGCCTACTTAAAAACGAATTGCTTGATAAACTTTTCACACTTTTAAACAGTCCCCAAATAGTTCGTTTGGAAAGCTAAGCCCCTCATAAGATTTCAAACAAAGTTATGAGCAACTTGATGATTTATTATTGGCTGTTGCATTTAATCAACATTGCATCAATGTGCCATTTTCTTGTTGGCAAAACCTGGTGTCCTCCTATCTATGTGTCCTCTTTTTTGGGTCCATTATTGCATCTGATTCTCATTATGCATGTGAGAGCTGCATAAACAAAGTCATAATAAGCAACATTTGTTTGAAAAGTGTTATCTTCAGGCTTATTGGTTTTCTCACTAAGAAATAAATGTTTATGAATGTAGTCTGCAAATATAGGCTAATCTTATGTCATTTAAAAAAGATAATCTTATGTCATTTAAAAAAAAAATACTGAAGGGTGGGTGGCAATGACAGCAAGGCAGGCACCTCACCCCACAGTGCTCCAGAAAAATGCAGGCCCTTTATGAGAGAAATGTTCTCCCATCCTGCCACTGGAAACTAAATATCTGCTGTGGGTGTGAGTGCGTGTGTTTTGTGATTACAAAGGCCTTATCATTTTGTTTTTGTTTTTTAATATTTTTTTTTTGGTGGGGGTCGTGTCGTGTCAGCCCGGCCCGGCCCTTTATTGGGAGGAATTTTGAAAAACTGGCCCTCGGGGACTTTTAATTGAGTACCCCTGCTATAAGATCTCGCCACTGTAGAGGCCTATGGCATATTTCATCATATTCACTACATAACTTTACTGAAATTTTAAGAAACAGATTTTTTTTTTAATTTGGCTTTATTTTTTTTTATAGGCTACTCTGGAATGGGGGGGGGGTTGGTGTAATCGTGATTATAATCGAAATCGCAATTTTGATCAAAATAATCGTGATTATGATTTTTTCCATAATCGTGCAGCCCTATATCACGATATGGATTACTTTACATCACAATAACGATATATATCACGATACGGATTACTTTACATCACGATAACGATATATATCACGATATGGATTACTTTATATCACGATAACGATATATATCACGATATGGATTACTTTACATCACGATAACGATATATATCACGATATAGCACAATTACATACGTTTTCAGTTGTTCTCTTTATTTGCTGTTTCTTTTTTCACGTCGCCAAACAACCTTTCTTTAAAATGGATCTTTTTATTCTTATTCTTACAGTTAGGCTACATTAACTTATAGTGTGTATTGTGACAACATGATATTCAATTGTGTACAACTGATAAAATTACTATCACGATATAAACGATATAGGAGAAAGGTCACGATATACACTTTTATATCACGATAACGATATATATCGTCATATTGCCCAGCCCTATAAATACACATGGCATATGAAAATAACAGCGTCACCAGAAAACTAAAGTATATACACTAACTTTGTGAAGCAGAAAATGATATAAATATTTAAGTAAGTCATTCCCCAGCTTAAGTGGCATCAAGTAATACACGGTAGCATCTAGTGGTGTCAACAATAATCAAACCAGCAATGCAGGGCAGGACAATTCAATAATCGATTCGGGAAAAATGCCATAATCGATGCAGCATATTTGTTCAACTTTCAATTATTTCTGTGGGTATTTCTGGAACAAATGAACGTTATATTGAATTAAAGCACTTCAAAGCATTGAAAATAGCACGACTCACTCACTACACACAACAGCAAAATAAACAAAATGTTGTTCAGTAATTATCTGACTGTTTGTACTGCCTCCTGACTGATAAAAATATTCCCTTTGAATCGAATCGTTACCTCCCGAATCGTAATCGAATCGTTAGGGCAGTGCCTATGCACACCACTAGAAGCATCCTTGGAACAGACAGTGTATACACTATATCAGTGGTTCTCAACCTTTTCTGAACAAACGCCCCCTTGGCCTAATCCTAAGCCTCCCAACGCCCCCTTGACCTCATGTTAAGGCTGTCAACAACGCCCTTAAGGGCCGTACACACACGTCGCTGCTAGTTACTCGCTCAGCGAATGAACTCAATAGAATGTCAATGTGTTCCAGCGAGACTAGAGACAGGAGTACTGTACAAGCGATGCGATGTGGGCGGATCCCAAGTTGAAAATATTTTATCTTCGAGCAAGGCGAGTAACCAATTGGAAGGCAGAGTTCGGTACTTCTCGCCTGTTCATTGGCAGTTAAAGCCGCGGGAACTTTCAGCAAACGTTCCATGAAACAGAGGCGAGTAGACGAGCAAGCGAGAAGCTAGCAAATAGCAGCGATGTGTGTGTACGGCCCTTTAGTATTTAAAAATGAAATGGACTAATGCCCCCAATGACTACTAGGCACTGCCCCCTCTCAACTGTATCCTTCTCAATGCCCCCCTGGAGAAACACTACACTATATAAACACAAACATAAATTAACATCCAGCAACTTGGAAAAACTACAAACTTCCCAGCCATGAACACATCGCTGTTTCATTGAGGTGCAGTGGATTCTATTCCTAATCATCTGAATTCCACTGTCTCCTCCCTCCCGTCCAGTGTGCTTTGCAGCATGCTATGTGACATGGCACTGCGCTAAATGGCACTGTGCTAAAGCAACGAGTACCCTACACAACTAGGGATGGGATATCGGTATCGCTGTATCGGTATTGGGTTCAGATATCAACATAGTTCAGAGATCGGATCGGAATGTTCCTAAAATATCGGAATTTTCCTGATGCAGACATTGAGTCAGGTGCAATGTTCATTTGAAATCATAGCACTTGAATATTAGTTTTCAGGATGGGATTGTTACTTTTTGCTTATTATTTGTTTTCCTGTTCTTCTGACTCCCTTTTCTTTCCAAATAGTCTGCTTGGGCCTACCTCAAGTTGAGATTTTGGTATTGGATCAGAGTAGTATCGGTATCGGCAGATATCCAAATTTAGATATCGTGATCAGATCAGAAGTGAAAAAAAATGGTATCGGAGCATCCTTATACACAACAACTGTAACCTCAGCATGTATGGCTCTGTCTACTTATATTTTCTTGGTGGATCTAAGTGGGTGTCATTGTGCAAGCGGAAATTACAGAATAGTTCGCTAGTTAGCCCATTAGCGTTAGCCACATAGACCCTGCCATTGTCCATAAACTATTCACTGAAGAACTGACAGCTGCCTTACCTGGGATAAGTTCTTACTAGTTTGCTTTGCCAAGTCCAAACAACTGGATAGGAAATGATTCCACATTTTGCATTCTGTGGATGGTTACATCCCATCACCAACTACTCCATAATTCCACTATGAAAATTCCTGTCTACTAAGTGTTAAAGGGACACTCCAAACATTTGCATTAGGCTTTCCATTGCTAGACACCCAGTCATACATTTGAATGGTTGTGCAACACTCTCTCAATTCC
>NC_085869.1:1016111-1018611 GCF_034702125.1 Engraulis encrasicolus | reverse complement strand
GTGTGTGTGTGTGTATATATATATAGACGTGTGTGTGTATATATAGACATGTGTGTGTGTGTGTGTGTGTGTGTGTGTGTGTGTATATAGACATGTGTGTGTATATAGACATGTGTGTGTGTGTGTGTATACATGTAGAGGTAAGTGTGTATCGCTACCTCTCGTTGTCTCTGTGCGGATATCTCTGCTTGTCTCTGCCTGTGCAGTTCCTGCAGCAGCTGCTGCTCCATGAGGGCCTTGGCTTCCTCCACCCGACGCATCACTTCCTGTTCTATCTCCTCCCGCCTCTTCTCTAGCTCCTCCTCCACGCGTCTAGCAACCAGCTCCTCCACGCGACGTGCCGTCCGCTCCTCGATCACGCGCTCCTCGATTTCCTGCTGACGACTGGAGACACACACACACACACACACATACACACAGTAGATTAGCATTATACATGTTAGCACTAGCATTATCAATAGCTAGCAATAGCATTATACGCGCCGTCCACTCCTCAGTCTCCTACTGACGACTACAAACACGTGCGGACACATACGCACACACACGCACACACAAATACACACGCACAGAGTAGATAAGCATTATACATTATTTACATGTTAGCATTAGCAAATAGCATTATACATTATATGCGCCGTCCACTCCTCCATCACACGCTCCTGTATCTCCTGCTGACGACCACACACACACACACACACACACACACACACACACGGACACAGTAGATTAGTATTGTACATTATTTACATGTTAGCATTAGCAACCAGCTCAACACGACTGGCTGTCGGCTCCTCGACCACCTGCTCCTCAATCTCCTGCTGCTGACTACACACACACACACACACACACACACAGTAGATCATTAGTACTGTACAGCACAACATTACACATCACACACTAGGGCTGGGTTCAAAAGATCGAATCGTGATCCAATATCGATTCACGTTCGAAAAGGGCGATATCGATTCACAACTTTGTGGATCGATCTTTTGCCATCATTATGGCGCTATTTACTAATCCACACCCTGTAGCTCTCTTCCACAGTTTCCCACTTATTTCTCACACACAAAGTTATTTCTTGTTTGTGTGGGCATCAAAGGCTGAGATATTTAGGTTTTTTATAACCGGTCTTAGAATTCTAGGCATAAATGGGTTAAAGTGACAGCCCAGCAATACAAAAGATCGATGTCGAATCAAATCGAATCGGACCGTGCATCAAATCGGATCGTAGCCTTCTGGATCGGAATCGAATCGATCCAGGAAATTTGGATCGATTCCCAGCCCTAACACACACACACACACACACACACACACACACACACACACACACACACACACACACACACACAGTAGATTATTACCGTGCGGTCACACCGCCAGCGTTGAACGCGTGGAAAGATGTGGAAATAATTGACTTTGTATGGGAGAGCAGCCGGCAGAAGCGTTAAAAGCCGCAAAGCGTGTCTAGAGTCAAAAGCGTCAAAAGCCGAGGGCGTCAAAAGTTGAACTTCATCTAAAAATATACAATGAGCTCGGCGGCGGCAGGCAGCAGCCAATGGAATGTTCACATTTTTCTAAACACGAGCTTCGGTTGGTCGAGATTCTTCGTCGAACGCTTCAGGTTAAATCTTTTGCATCGTTCAACGCCCCTGACCTGTGCTTTCCAGGCAGGAGTCAGCAGCGTTTTAGCTCTTTCAACGCCGGCGGTGTGACCGCAGCATTAGTACTGTACAGCACAACATTACACATCACAGGTTTGTATTGGCCATTAGAATGTTCCCAAACGGTGTGAGTGTCCATTAGAATGTTCCCAAACTGGGGGAGTGGCCATTAGAATGTTCCCAAACTGGCGGAGTGGCCATTAGAATGTTCCCAAACGGTGTGAGTGGCCATTAGAATGTTCCCAAACTGGGGGAGTGGCCATTAGAATGTTCCCAAACTGGGGGAGTGGCCATTAGAATGCTCCCAAACTGGGGGAGTGGCCATTAGAATGTTCTCAAACTGGGGGAGTGGTCATTAGAATGTTCCCAAACTGGGGGAGTGGCCATTAGAATGCTCCCAAACTGGGGGAGTGGCCATTAGAATGTTCTCAAACTGGGGGAGTGGCCATTAGAATGTTCCCAAACTGGGGGAGTGGCCATTAGAATGTTCCCAAACTGGGGGAGTGGCCATTAGAATGTTCCCAAACTGGGGGAGTGGCCATTAGAATGTTCCCAAACTGTGGGAGTGGCCACTAGAATATTCCCAAACTGTGGGAGTGGCCATTAGAATATACACAGGTTTCCCGTTTACAAACATTGGCGATGTGAGGGGGGGCAAGACTAGCCTGGGCGAATAGTCGACTGTTGACTCCGGCAATCAGTCTGGAAAAAGCCATGAGGAATCCGTCTCGTGGACAATGGGAGATGGTCTGATCTTAATCTATCATTTAAATTAATTGAAGTTCCAAACCCAGAATGGAAATAAAAAAAAATACATCACATAAGACAAGTCTCATTGG
>NC_085869.1:973611-978611 GCF_034702125.1 Engraulis encrasicolus | reverse complement strand
GTGAATCTGTTTTGCCATGCTGTGCGAACCTCTTCCTGCTCGGAGCAGCAAGCACACAAGTGTGGATCGCTTTTACAAGTCTACGAATTTTGGCCCTCTTTTGATGGGGGGTGGGGTCAGAGGGTGGAAGCCAATCAAATCACCGCTTATTGGCAAGTTATCGCTTTCCATGGGACCAATCAGAGGCATGGCTTGACAGCGGGATCAAGGCCTCTGTGTGTGCAGCGAGAACAGGCCCACTCACTCGTGCGTTTACACGACACAGTCCAGTAATAATGCAACTCTAACGACGGAGCTGTAATAACTACCGATACATAAATATAACTTGGAGTGCTAGTTATTAGGTTTCTGCAGGCTGACGATTCCGACGGAGCACCAACAGGTTGTGGATGACGCAGACAAAGGTGAGTGGTTTATTGTTTTTTTTTATTAGTGAGACCGAACTGCACTTTGTTTGTACCTGTACGTTGTTTGTGCTCAGATTGTGTCTCCAATTTCTGTAGCTCTAGTAGTAGCAGAGAGGTAGAGCTAGTAGGCCGCTATTCATGATGCAGGTGACTAGGTCTACTTGATGGGTTGTATACTGTTGTTGTACACATTAGCATGAAGCCTTTTCGATATAGCCAGACAGAGGCAATCCCCCCCCACCCCCCCCAGCAAATGACGGCTGTATGTTTTCTGTGTACCCCGGTGTGTACTAATTTGTATTTGGATCGTTCATGTATCAATATCATTGTATGAGAGTACGATGCTTGTCAGCCCGCTAGCATAGAACCAGATAGCTAATCGATCGGATCCGCCTAGCTTGAAATGCTAGCGCCAGAGAGATAACACAACGTAGTCCTAACTATTCCTAGAATCTCTGCTAGCGCTAGCGTGGCTGTTGAGCCAGAGAAGAAAGATTCTTCACTCTCAGACAGGGTCTGATTCGCACTCTCAATGGTCTGACTAAGGTGCCAGGTTGACATTTTAGTAGAACTAGACTAATAACTAACTCTAGTATCCACGAGTTCTTCTTAACTTGGGTTGTATGATCGCTGTCATTCAATATGACATGTTCTCTGTGTGTTAGCTAGCTTCGATGACGGATACCTTATTTGTTAGCTAGGTAGCCATTTAATGTTAGCTAGTGTTAGAACCAGACAGATGGGTATTCTTATCTCTAATTTTGTGTCTTGTGTGCGAAGAAACGTGAGTAAACTTAATTATTTGATGTCTGCATGTGTTAGGCTACGGTGTATTATTTGGCAGGAGTTGTTTAAAAGTTGTGTAATTTCAATCGCAGAGGTAGGTAGGCAGGCCTATTTTGTTTACCCCAAAGTGTGTTACTGTTTTATCTGCAGCTGTTTTATCTGGATGGTTATTATTGTATCAGCCTACTTGTATTCATAATGCGTTAATATATGTGTATAATGGATGTTTTCTTATCATTATTTAGTCGATTATGAGGGGAAACCTTGCCGTTTTGGTTGGCTATTCTGAACTTGTAATGGGGCATTTGGTATCTAGCTATTAAGTCAGGCTAAATGCATATTTCTCTGAGCGGTGTTGCCGCACGTCCAAGTTTTCCCGGAGTTTTTTTGTCTCTGTTTTTTTTTGTGGTCTGTTCGGGAAAATGGAATAACCTACCCGTGAGGTTTTGTACTTCCTCACATTGTCTCCCGTTGTGTAAGTCAATTGGTCTCCAAACCATTCACAAAAGCTGTTTGATTATTTTGATTGACCTGAGGGAGTTCAAACATTAGCGTGAAAGACCATACAACAATGCCAACCATTATCAATCGAAAGGATTAAATGACATGGTTAGTTTGCCAGGAGGAAAGTTATTTGTCATCTTTGCAACCTCCATCAATGTAGGTGAGTCATGACGATATGTGATCATCAAACACTTGGGTTTGATAATGTTGTAGTGCTAGTGCACGTCTGTGGGCACGCACCATTGCTACATCAACCTGTCCCTTCAGAAAATTTAAGAGTAGCTGATGTCCGGAAAAGACCGTGTTTCCAATGTTCTTGTTCCAAAATTGTTGTTCTGCCTTCCATTTAATTCCATGCCCGAGTTTAGTTTCTCCCACATAAATCTTATGGTGAATACCGCTACCTAGTTGACTTTCTCGCGGTACTGCGCCTTCAGCGCAAATCTACTTCCTGGTTAGTTTCCAGTGTTTTCAAGTGTTTTCTGTCGTTAAGACACAGACTTCATCTCTCCCGCAATTTATATATTTTCACACTTGAGCCTTGGACAATATTAGTCTGTAAGTAATCATTTTGTGATGGATGTTGTTTGTAACGAAATTGCATAGATATTTTGATGTATATTTCTATATATTTGCCTCAAGAAGTGATGTTCACTTTCCTGTAAAGTTTGGCTTAATATTATAATATAAAATTAAAATATTGTAAAACTGAAAAATGAAAAAAGGTTGCATCATGCATAGGTTTCTTTATTACGCAGACACGTTTCGGCGTTCTGCCTTCCTCATTGTAATAAAGAAACCTATGCATGGTGCGACCTTTTTTCATTTTTCAAATTATAAGTAGCACATTTACACCCTACTATAGTATCACAAGGGATTGGTGACTTTGGTGAATAAAATAGGAAGTAAGTATATTTCAGCCCTTAAGAAGTATATTTCAGCCCTTAATTGGTTAAGTGCGATTTAATGAGAAGATAATTGACTATGCATTTAACAGAAGGTAGACAGTCTTTGGCGTAGGTCCAATCATCAGCCCGGGTCTTCTTGCGCCAGTAGAGCCTGATGTAGCTGTGCAGCAGGAAGCGGACCTTTAACCCCGCAGACAGGTAGACTGGACCAACCTGGTGGTGGTGGGGATGGAGGAGGAGATTTTTAACCACCGAACCTGCAACAGCAAGAGTTAGACATGTCACTATAAAGGGAAGTGGTGGTTGCTGATTGGCTCTGCAAAATGCACATGTGGCATTCGAATCTTACTAGCAGAACTAGCGCTGGCTACTCTCCTCTAAATCAACACAAAATGTCAAGTTATTGTGTGCCTTAATAATGCAACATGTGCAAATGTTCAAGATGCCTTGCCTTGCATTTATTTTAATAACATGACTTTTCAAATCACAATTTTATGCAACAGTATGTATACATTTTATTTTTAAATGATTGAATGAATGAATGATAGCTTGAGTTGTGACTCCTTGCATTTTGTTTTAAAAACAATTAATTCTGTTAAACATTCTTACGCAAAGGACTTTTCCCTATTTGAATGTCATACAAAATTGAAATTAAACATTGAGTGTTTGCTCCTTATTTTTTGTTTTGTTTTATTTTGTTTTAACTCAACACGAGCCATTTGTTAAAGGCCTCACGGTTTCCCCTCTTTGAATGGTATACATTGTATAGTAGCAGTAGGATAACATTATCTGTAAGTTTTGACTGATACGCCCAACCCAAGAACAACGTGGACTGGAGCTAAGGTGGGTCGTCCAAAAAACAGAGTTCATGGTGTTAAAGAAAAAAGCAGAGGTTCATCAATTGGCTCTGATTTTTTTCCCCATTGTTTTCATGGTCCTCTATAAACACATACGTGGGGGAGGGGAATGTGTTGTAGTTAGGGGATTGACACTATTTCACCCCTGAGCGCACTGTTTGATGAACTACAGTCACTATATAGCAGGGGCGGGGAACTTTTTTTTTCATTCAAAGGCCCGTTGAAGTCCTCCAAGGGCCTCATTATGAACACGAACCAGGATTTCCCCCGACCCCACCTTCTCTAAGCCCGCCCCTTATATATAACTAAACTCTATTGCAAACGTAATTGGTAAGAGTCCTTTACAAAATGTGTTATATTTCATGTGAAGCGGCATAACATTAAACTCATGTCGGGGGATGGATAAAACAGACACAGGTTCCCCACCCCTGCTGTAGGCTACAGAATGTATTGAACAAGCTTGCTATTGAAAATTAGAAATTAAAGTGTTGGCTGAGCATGGAGCAGCAAACTAGGCTGTGCAATTTGCCACAAGCCATGACGTGAATTCCATTGCCATAGTAGGCTACAGAGTACTGAACATTGGGTTTTGTTGTTGTTGTTCTTGTTTAACAGTGGTTCCTTCCAGAAGCTGCATGACATTGGTAGGGCCTATGGCTTGACCAACTCGGCAATGCAATACATGCAATTATCTATGGAAGTGCTAGCTGAAGCAATTGTAGCCTCCCCCCATGTCAGTATCAATGACGTCTGGGGGTCTCTTCTATGACTAGTCCGGTTTCAAAAGAGTGGAGCTTGTTTGAAAACTACCTAATGCAACATAGGCTAACTACTTTCCAAGCATACAGTTTAAAGGTGCTTGGACACACACAGGAGGCGTCAGGACCCTGTTGCTGGGTATGTGTGCGACAGACACAATGCCAAAGAAGCTAAAAGCACTAGTAAGCCACAGATAATTATGTTGCCAATACTGGACTTCATAAAGGGACAGAGGGGGCAAACCTTTCGGCAAACTTCACCTGATTGTGTGTGACTCCTCCATATCGGTCTTCACAAGAAAGAGAGATTGCGTCTTTCTGCTGCCTGCCTGTGCTGTGGTTAGATTCACGTTGTTTTTTCAGTCAGTCCTGGCGAAGCCTGATTGGTTGGCAGTAAGAGATGTTTTGATTGGCTCTCGCCATATGACCCCACCCCCACGTGAAAACCGGCTCAAAATTCGTACATCTGTAAAAAAGTTTCACAGCCGTGTGCTCGCAGCTCCGAACAGGAAGAAGTTGGTAAAGCATGGCACAAGCCGTACGCACTTCTCTTGCCACAACTTCAAAACATTTCTACACATACATTTTAATATTTTACACATACGTTTTCCCCCACACACATGTGCAAAAAAAAACCACACAGTTACAAAACAAATGTACAGATGTGAAAATAACCCTGCAAGTACAAGGTGCAGCTTACACATTTGAAATGCGTTTTGTGGAGCTGTAAGATTTATGACCTTAAAATAGCTCCATAGCTCTGCAGTCATGGATTATGTG
>NC_085869.1:934609-937109 GCF_034702125.1 Engraulis encrasicolus | reverse complement strand
TGTTCAAGTTGTGTTACGCTGTACATTAATGGTGTATGTGGGCCAACTGTAATACACATTTGTGATCTCGCGGGCCGAATAAAATTACTCCGCGGGCCAGATTTGGCCCCCGGGCCTGAGTTTGACATCCCTGCTTTAACCCATTGACGCCTAAGGCACCTGTAAAAAAGAGTGCTGAATGCCTGAGCCCTTTTTAAGAAAAGCTGACCTCAGCCTATAAAAACCTAAATATCTCAGCTTCTGAAGCACATAAAAATATGCCCTAAGTTGCATTTAAACACTAAGACCCCCATCTTTCATTAGAATGTGTTAATTTATCTCAAACTAACAGAGATTTTTAATAAAGTTGTCTCAAATCTCATGAGCCTGAATGTTGCGTAATGCAGCTCCAGGCGCCAGGGCCAATGTTGCGCAACGCAACATCAGGCATCAATGGGTTAATGGCTGAAGAGCACAGACATAACCTCAGAAATTATTAAAGAAAGTTTAATGTTAAGCAAATGAGGAGCAAATTCGCCTGCCGCGGCCCAATCAAATCAAAAACATAACTGTTCCATTCCATTTGATTCGCCGCGACGACCTGATGACGGTTAGATTTCACCTCTCTTCGCTTCGCTTGCTTCGCCTCCTATGTGTCCCTACCGTAGTGTTTTGCAATAGGGGCTCTACAGCCACCCAGGGGGCATTGAGGAGGACATAGCTGAGGGGAAGGGTGCATTAGTCTTCTTTTGGTACTTACCCTGTAGGGGGGCGTTGGCAGGCTTATGATGAGGTCAGGGGTGAATGTATTGTATAGGTCTGTACGAGTCCAAGCCAATGCAAAGCTAGTTGCATTTACTGACCAGTCACACACCACCTTAACTGTGCTGGCGTCATACACCACCTTAAAGGACCAGTTCAGTCCATTTCAACATGCAGTTGTAATGCTGACACTACCCTGGACTTGACAGTACCTGAGAATTTTCTTTTCTTTTCTTCAGCCTTTTCCGAGATCCTGGTCATTGTAATGGGGGCAGGTGTTTGTTTACATTTTAAAAAAAAAACATCTTGATTTATTCCCAACAACATCCCAAAGGTTATACAACATCAGCAGATAACTAGCAAACAGCGGTACCTTTTGGGAAAATATTTGGAGTAGGCCTATGTTTTTTTTTTTTTAAATGTAAACCAGTGTTTCCCACAGAAATGTTTGGGAACTATGGGGGCAGCCGGGATTTTTTTTTTGTGGGGGTGTGGGGGTGTGTGTTTTGGGGCATTTCACGCGGTCCATTTGGGGGGGTTGGGGGGATTTATGGTTTAGTGGGGGCCATGGAATTTCACCTGCCGTAAATGCAAAACGGCAAAACAATGAGTACAGTAGAGGAGTTTAGTATGACATTGGCGCATGGAGGCCTACATATAGGCCTACATTTCAGCCGTTTATATTTTGAGAAATTACATAAGATTTTACCCATGACATGTATAGTAGAACATTGTAATTATTTTTAAAAAAATGCAGTAGGCCTACAGTGAATAATTTCTGTTTACAAAACACTTTCATTCGTCCCTCATAAAGGGGGCAAATGAAGGGTAGCGTGAGCAATACAACAGCATATTGAAATGGACTGAACCTACATTTCAGCCATTTATATTTTGAGAAATGACATAAGATTTTACCCATGACATGTATAGTAATACATTGTCATTCATATAAAACAATACAGTACAGTTAATCATTTCTGTTTACAACATACTTTCATTTGTTCCTCATAAAGGGATTGCGTCAGCAATACAACAGCATATTGAAATGGACTGAACTGGTCCTTTAATGAAGGGTAGCGTGAGCAATACAGCAGCATATTGAAATGGACTGAACTGGTCTTTTAATGAAGGCTAGCGTCAGCAATACAGCAGCATATTGAAATGGACTGAACTGGTCTTTTAATGAAGGGTAGCATCAGCAATACAGCAGCATATTGAAATGGACTGAACTGGTCTTTTAATGAAGGCTACCGTGAGCAATACAACAGCATATTGAAATGGACTGAACGGGTCTTTTAATGAAGGCTAGCGTGAGCAATACAGCAGCATGTTGAAATGGACTGAACGGGTCTTTTAATGAAGGCTAGCGTGAGCAATACAGCAGCATGTTGAAATGGACTGAACGGGTCTTTTAATGAAGGCTAGCGTGAGCAATACAGCAGCATGTTGAAATGGACTGAACGGGTCTTTTAATGAAGGCTAGCGTGAGCAATACAGCAGCATGTTGAAATGGACTGAACGGGTCTTTTAATGAAGGCTAGCGTGAGCAATACAACAGCATATTGAAATGGACTGAACGGGTCTTTTAATGAAGGCTAGCGTGAGCAATACAGCAGCATATTGAAATGGACTGAACTGGTCCTTTAATGAAGGGTAGCGTGAGCAATACAGCCGCATATTGAAATTGACTGAACTGGTCTTTTAATGAAGGGTAGCGTCAGCAATACAACAGCATATTGAAATGGACTGAACGGGTCTT
>NC_085869.1:924609-927109 GCF_034702125.1 Engraulis encrasicolus | reverse complement strand
CACACACACGTACACACGCGCACACGCACGCACGCACGCACGCACGCACGCACGCACGCACGCAAGCACACACACACACACACACACACACACACACACCAAGATAGGGAGAGAATTAAAAGTCATGGATCACTGTCATGTGTCACATGTCAATTGTGTCCTAGCAGGTGGGACTCAGAGGGGGAAACACACTCTATTGTCTCTCTCTCTCTCTCTCTCTCTCTCTCTCTCTCTCTCTCTCTCTCTCTCTCTCTCTCTCTCTCTCTCTCTCTCTCTCACACACACACACGAGTGATTCTACGATTCCCCTACGCTTTTGGCAAAAGCAAAATGTCAATTATCAGTATTTTTTTTCAACTAAATGACCTAGATGTTTACATAGTGTATATATTTAAGTTTCCAAACAAACACATTGCCAAGCTTAATCTTAAATCATTTGATAAATACTCTAATGAAAGCGAACATTTGCTTAATTATTTTGTCAACAGTGTTATGGACAAATACTATGTCATTTCAAACATATATAAAAATACTACAGAGTTGAAACAATATATGTTTGAAAGTGCGTATGTCCCTTAGCAGTAATGTTGTCTTTAATCTGTGCAACTGATATAGAAAATGTGATTGTTGAGCTTCATAAGTAGGATTTTATGAGTCACTGTGATACAGACTGAGACATTTTTCATCATAAATCCCTGTAACGTCTGATTTGAATATAGTTACCCTCCTTACACAAGACTTCCTTCTCCAGAGATAATCCCTAGTGTATGTTCATAGGATTTTTCCAACACATAAGGGATCAATAGCGCAAAAACACTTTCAAAACAGTCAACGGTGTTACTCAACGGTGTTACGGTCAACAGTGCAGGGGAACAAGTCGGCACTTTTTTAGGAGAAAAAACAGAGCAGACAAACCCATGTCCCTAGAACACAAATTATTTAGTTTGTTTGTCTGTCAATATGGATATAAATTGGCAAAAACATACTCCTCCTCAACTGTCATCAGTGTTGCCAGATTGGGCTGGTTCCCGCCCAATTGGGCTGCTTAGGATGGCCGGGTGCGGGTAAAAATGGCATCTATCAGAAAAACCTTCCCATTGCCATATAAATCAATAGAATTGGGCTGGTTTTTAGGGCGGATTTTGATCACTTTTTGGGCTGGAAATCATCAGCCTCATCTGGCAACCCTGACTGTCATACTTAATTGTAACACCATTGACGGTAACACCGTTGACATTTCAGCCATTTTTATGGTGTTGTGCTAACTGAGGACCTCAGAAGTTCCACCACAACACCTTAATCAATTCATGTATCTGTATGCTTTATCTGTGTTTTTCTACATGTGATTTCTAATTCAGATTCTTATGAATATGTTGATAACACCGTTGACAGGCAATTTTCCCGCTATGAGAACATGAAAAAGAATGGATTAAATTATGGAAGGATGGAGCTCAATATTTACCAAAAAGTCTTCCCGTATCCTGCCAAAGAGGTTATGACATCACGTGATGTTATTCGTATGGCCTTAGACCAAACCATTACTGATTTATGGAGGAGGTTTCAGACCGTGACACCGTTAACACAGTTTTCGTGGACAAACACAAAATGGCAAATTTCATGTATAATGGAAAGGACAGTGGTCTTTCTGACAGTTTTGTCATATTGTGATGATTACTGTGAATCAACATTTGCAATCGTCTTGGGCAAAACAAGTTTCTTTACATACTAATATGAAGACTGAATCTGACATTTGGAAAACAGGACGGCATGAAAACGCCCAAAACCAGTATTAAATATTCATTCTTGCTGAGGGAAATAATGCTATGTCTACACCTTCTGTATTATATGAAGGATAAATGTTTTCTAATGTCCAAAACATCATTGGATGCAGTTAATAGTTAGTGGAATTGCCAAATAAAATCCACGGACTTAAAAGTGTAGGCGAATTAGAGAATCACTCACACACACACAGTCACACAGTCACACACACACACACACACACACACACACACACACACACACAGACACACACACACTCACTCACACACACACTTCTTTTGTCTGGCGTTGAGCTGCTTCGCAACATACACCACAGTTAACAGGAGTCAGAGTGTGTTTTTAGGCTTTCAGTGGCATCTGTGTTGGGGTCTCCTAGTCTTGCTCCCAGGGGTGTGTGTGTGTGTGTGTTTCTGTGTGTGTGTGTGTGTGCGTGCGTGCGTGTGTGTGTGTGTGTGTGTGTGTGTGTGTGTGTGTGTGTGTGTGTGTGTGTGTGTGTGTGCGTGTGTGTGTGCGTGTGTGTGTTTAAGTGTGAGTGTGTGTGTTTGACCTTCACAACCCCCCTCTCCCCTCTCCGCTGTCTTCTCTTTTGTGATGCCGCAGATTCTGTGCGCGTCATCACGGCTCCCGATGCGGACGCCATTGAACATTTGAAACGCCATTCCCTCTCTAAAACTTTCATATCCCGTGCCAATATTAATAATGGACTTCAGTAACTGCTACG
>NC_085869.1:912109-919609 GCF_034702125.1 Engraulis encrasicolus | reverse complement strand
AATGATTAATTAATTAGCATATCAACAGTAACTTAAGCATAACAAGTGACTTATAAACTGTTAACTAATTATTACTTAATATAATATAATTATTAGTTGTAGTTTACAATTTATAGTTCAATATTAACTAAGTACTTATTATTTAATCATTAATACATTGTAATGAAATAATTTTTAAGTGTTAATATTAACTAAACTGTTGTTAATTACTTATAAATCATTTAAAATATATGTATTAGTCCTTCCTTATTAGTTGTAGTTTACAAATTATAAAGGAGGAGAGGAGAGGAGAGGAGGAGAACAGGGCAGGGGAAAAAAGAGGAGAGGAGAGGAGGGGATAGGAGAGGAGAGGAGATGAGAGGAGATCAGGGAAGAGGAAAAAAGAGGAGAGGACAGGAGAAGAGAGGAGAGGGGGGGAGAGGAGAGGAGAGGAGAGGAGAGGAGAGGAGAGAGGAGAGGAGAGGAGAGGAGATGAGAGGAGAGGGGAGAGGAGAGGAGAGGGGAGGAGAGGAGAGGAGAGAGGAGAGGAGAGGAGAGGAGAGGAGAGGGGAGGAGAGAGGAGAGGAGAGGAGATGGGAGGATGGGAGAGGAGAGGAGGGGAGGGGAGAGGATAGGAGGGGAGAGGAGAGGAGAGGAGGGGAGAGGGTAGAGTAGAGGGAGGAGAGAAGACGAGAGTGGAGAGGAGAGGAGGTGGAGAGTAGGGGAGAGGAGATGGGAGGGGAGGGGAGGGGAGAGGAGAGGAGAGGAGAGGGGAGGGGAGAGGAGAGGAGAGGAGAGGAGAGGAGAGGAGAGGAGAGGAGAGGAGAGGAGAGGAGAGGAGAGGAGAGAGGGGAAAGGAGAGGAGAGGAGAGGAGAGGAGAGGGGAGGGGAGAGACAGAAAGAGGGTGGACAGAGAGAAGACTGTGTGCGCAAGAGAAAGAGAACAACTCCTCTCTGCCATTCACTCCTCCTCACCCATCTCTCCTTTCTTCCTCCATTCTATTATCATTCTCTTCTTTCCCTCTCTATTTTCTCTTCTCCTCTTGTGTAAATAGGCCTATGAGGGCCTAGTTGGCAATAGGATGGCACCTACTGTTGTACTCTTGTGGTTCAAGGCTGGTGGTCAAATATGTCTTCTTGTTTTTAGCAGTGATTTTAATTTTTATTACATTTTGTATAGGCTACACAAAAAAGTGGACGTTCCTAGTTTTGAGTTTTCAGTCATAAACAATCTTACGTTTTATATTGGTAAATATAATTGCACCTTTGAGTTAAAGTTTCTATTGCACTGAACTGTCTTCTATTTGAAATAAATAAAATAAATCAGCTGATTAGGTTGATATCTTTCTTCTGTTTATTTATTGTATGCTGTTCTAGTTGTTTGATAGCCTATTTCATCTGCAACCCAGTCGACAAATGCCTATTGAAAATGTAAAATAAATAGTTTATAAAAAGCATACACAGTAAAATGGGATAATAAATAGAGGTAATTCTGGTGAAACAATGAATTAATGATGGGTTGTTATTGTTAAAAACATGACTTAAATGAATTTGAAATAGCAGAACCTTTACTGTGACAATTACGATTTGGGACTTTTATTTTGAAACCGGCTGTGGCTTCCCTTGGAGCCGTTCACTTCAGTCTGTCGTCTGCCGAGCCAGTCGAATTTTCTTTGGAGCTAGAAACAATCAAAAGAAAATATTTCGTTTTTTATGAAGTTTAAGTTTCCTTTTGGAGTACGGAGCGTCCAGCTCTGTGAATGATGTAAGTTTTGAAGACTAGAGGCTTCCTTTCATCGAGTATTTGTTTTGTTTCAATTCGCCTTATTCACCCGGAACTTTCTAAAGACGTTGAGGGGTACACTTCAGGGGTACACCCGGCTGCACACCAGCTGTTTGGCGCCTCACTGCTGTGTGCCCAAATGTAGTCCTACGTCCTCAAAGAGAAACAAATCCTACCGTGGACAGACTTTTCACCGTTTCGCCAAAGAGCAGGCACTTCGGCGTGAATGAATTAATCACATCAAGAGGCATTCTGGTCCATATTTCAAGGTAAGATGCATAATTATGTCCAATCATACGCATTAGCTAGCACAAATAAGCTAGCTCGCCAAACTTGTCATGACTCATGTAGCCTAATGAAGCCTAATTAAAAACGAAATATGAATGTGTAATTACACAACGCTACATTTATATGGTATTTCCAGATCGCTATTTCAAAATTATGCTTTCAATTTTGTGTTAAGCGATCCGATGGCTTACCAGATGTGTTACCAGAACCAGTAGCATACTTGTGCCAAAATGAAGTTGTTTTGCTAACGAACTAAAATACATGCTGGTATTTATGGTTACAGATCAACGCTGAGACCGAGGTTTGATCTGAGCACGTTGAGAAGCAAAGGTCACCCGTGGTATGACAACGCTAATAAAGGATGCTGTGCCTGCCAACTTTGTTCGCCTGGACTTCAGAGAAGCCAAAGAGGAGAATCATCATTCGCATACCGTGGTTAGTTTGTTCAGTCATAATTCAACTGGCATGTGTTAACCAAGCCTCTTTACAAAAAAAGAAAAAAAAACTGATAATAGTTTGCCATGGAATACATTTTACTTTAGACAAAAAACGTAATGCATGTGCTGGAGATATATTTGTTTGCATTGATCATGTACTCCTGAGTCATGAGCCAATGATTTCAAACTGTGATGTCATTACATTGCATTACATTTCACTTAGCTGACACTTTCATTTTATTCAAAGCGACTTAGTTATTATATGTCAGGGTATTGTTTACAGTCCCTGGAGTAATGTGGGTTTAGGTGCCTTTTCAAGGGCACTTCAGCCATGGAGATGTAGGGAGCGGTCAGAGGGATTCGAACCTGCAACCCCCAGATTGAAAGACCAACTCTCTTATCACTAGGCCATGGCTGCCTCTCCACTAGGCCACGGCTGCCCTGTGTATGTTATGACTCTCCTGTCCTTTGTGTTTCTTTTTCAGTATGGATTCCATGGAGTATTCCATCGAGTATTTCTTCTGTTTCAATCGTCTTGGTAAGGCAACTTGTCTATTTTTCCCCATACTGTTGTAACCTAAGTCTTATATTGTCTATCACTGCCAAATACTTCAGGTGAAACCTGCAATTTGTATTTTGTTTTGTTAATACTTAAGTTTGATGTTGGCTGGTTGAAATGAGTTCGGAGTAAGCAGACTGTATTTCACATGCTGTGATCACGCACCCATTGCGTGCAAGGTGTAATTCTCTAGGCCTATACATGGGTTCTAAATGTTGTTTATAACCTGACTGCGCGAACCTAGCTGTGCACAACTCCACCTCTGATTGTTGGAAACCGCTGACAGTCAAAAACTTCTCTCACATGTTTGGCTGCCAGTGTCTTGCCCCTCCTCATAACATTGTGTTGAACACTGTACGGGCCCATGTATAATTGCAAGGTTACCCCAA
Source organism: Engraulis encrasicolus (assembly GCF_034702125.1). NCBI lineage: Eukaryota > Metazoa > Chordata > Actinopteri > Clupeiformes > Engraulidae > Engraulis > Engraulis encrasicolus. The sequence continues at coordinate 916,174 of NC_085869.1, read as the reverse complement.
TTTCAGTACACTATGCTGTTATTTCATAGTATTCACCCTGTTTACTTGATAATGGTTATTTAACTGAATGGTATTCAATGCAGTAGGAACAAAGTGTTTGCAGGTTTGCAGTTTGCATAGCTTTTCTTTTGAGAAGATTTATTTTAAATGTTGCACAGCTTTAAGTTTAAACTGATGATATTTGATAGGAATTCAACATTGTCCTGGGTGTGTAGCTTACGGCTGTAACTGCTATGATGCTTTTCTGTTATGCTGATCTACAGCCTAGGCTACATGATGTGTCTGTCCCTATCAAATAAACCAAACTTAACTGATGGCATATGTTCACATAGGTGAAGTTTTTGAGCTGGATCTGGATTCTGCTGAGGATTCGTCGACTACTAGATGGCGAGCCACCCACTCATTCGAATGTGATCCTGTTCTACATTGCGCATGGCATATTTGGTAGGATTGTGGCCTGCTCGTGTCACATCACTGACTATGACTGACTTCAACGCCTTGAACTGAACTGCTTGAAAGGAGCTATTTGTCTTTTTGAACACCTTAAAGGAACTCTCTACATTGTCTCTTTTGAGGATTTACAGGACTATTTCCAATTTTTGAAGGACAATTCAAATTTTTTTTTATATATATATATATGTTCAAACCTTTTTGGGGGGCGGGGGGGGGGGGGGGGGGGGGGGGGGGGGGGGTGGGTTAATTGTAAATATTTAAACTTTTCAATCTCTTACTTGTGATGTTTTTATTTCATTTTGTTAATGCCCATTTTATTATTTTTCATTTTATTATTTATCATTCTTCATTAGGGTTGCGTACAATATTTTCTATGGATACATGATTATTTATAATAATAATAATAAATAAATAAATAATAATTATTATTATTATTATTTATGCAAGATGGACATTTGACACTAACATTATGGTTTTCCCCGTTCATTTTGCTTTCGATATCCTTTCCTTTTTGTTTTGGACTGTTTCAATTCACGGGACGTCACTTTAATCCTCCAAAGGACATTTTTGGAGTGAAGCGGCCAACTCTCTTGAATTACTGCTCTTGTCGGCTTGCGCTCGCCTCTGTGGATCTAATAAGGACATAAAAGGACAGAAACTTAATGTTTTGTGTTAAGGCTACATTTTTATGTTAGAAATTATTTTTGTATTGTAAGGGAATTTGATCTGGGAAATGTGTGTTGTGACCCTGGCAAGTTCTCTGTTTTGTAGCGTGCTGGGGTTTTTGACATGCTCTAATATAAATGGTGAAAATGTTGTAGAAACATAGTGTATGTTGTCTTTTAATTGGTATCTTTTTCACTCTACCCAAAGCCTAGTGTCACATTTTGTAGCCCATTGATCCTGGCCTACCATTGACGTGTACCATACTCAGTAGTGGGTAACAACAGTTTAACATCATTGATAATTCTTTTCTCTCTTTCTAACAGTGTGAAAATGTATTTCTTGAGACCAATTGAAAATCATTTGTACTGTGATCATTTCTAGTGATACTGTCCAATTTCTGGAAATAGGCTCATATTACACATCCCCTTGAGTTAAATTATTGAGTTTTACCTTTCTCCTCCTGTATGTTCAACCGTTCTAGTATGGCAGTGCAAATTTTACCTCCATGCTAGCAGTTAACATTGAGTCCTATGAGACCAGCTGGCGGCTAGCTGGTCTCAGAACTCAATGTTAACTGCTAGCTTGGAGATAAAAATTGCACTGCCGTACTCAGAGAACGACAAGAAGTACAGGTAAAACAAAAAATAAGGGAAAGGTAAAACTCAATAACTTGACTCAAGGGGAGGTGTAATATGAGCTTATGTCCAAAAATGGGACAGTATCACTTTAATGTTACATATTAACTAATCTCAACCAACTTCACCATAAGGTTCCCCATTCTGAATGTTAAATATTAGTTATATATTAATTAAAGTGTTTATGAAACGAAAACAAACGGTCATTCCCATTAAAGCCTTGTTTTTTCTGATAGCATCGATGAGACTTTGAACCCAATCATCCTGGAGGAACTTGTGAAAATAGCAACTCAAAGTGTGAATTCTGTGAAATTTGGTGTGACTAATGAGCTGGGCTGTGACATCATAGAGGGGAGTCCCTGGTTTGCTAGTATGGCGATCTGAGAAAACAACACACATTTGATGGACCCACATCTTATAAAGGAACCAAAATTCTGATACAAACATCAGCGTGTCGAAAAACCACACATCCAACCTCATGAGAAAAAAAAACAGCATCAGAAATCTATTTCAGAGGCACTGATACATCTGCAGAAAGTGACATGTCTGACAGGCGAAGTGACGATTGTTGACATAGCCTGGCAGTTCGTTTTGTTTATGGTTACGGTTGCGCTTTGCCATGACCAACAGATGACATGGCGTGTGTATTTGTTGACAAATGGGGGGCATTTTGATTCAATTGCGCGATATAGTGTGATTGAAATGCATGTAGGCTACATGCAAAAATATCATCAACTAGAGAAAAAACGGAGGTATTAGGCTGTTGGAAAAACGCCCTATATAGCCTGAGTCCTCAGCATATTTTTAGCATTTATCATTATTATTATTTTTTGTGCTCAAAGTCACAGGCGTTGCGTGTCCCTCAGCCGGACTCTGAGGACGAGGTGTGTCCAAACGTCAGCCACACGTGCACCACAATACTAAAAACAAACAATCAACGCTTCAAAGTAGGCCTACGCTATGTGCATCTCCGTTTATTCGCTAAGCAGTAGCAGGACTTTTTCTAGGATTTTTTGGCATGAGGGAGCATCATGGCAGGTTACAGGGGGTGAAGGGGGGTGTTCCCCCCCATGAATGAGAAATTTATTAGGGGCGCTCAAATATATATATATATAAAAATAAAAGTATGAGGGTGCACCCACGGAGGTATGAGGGTGGAGCGCCCCTATTTCCCAGTTCAGAAAAAGCCCTGAGTAGCCCAATCTGTGAGTTGGCTGTCCTCGACTGAGAGCACCACGCTGATGTGCGGATATCCTCCCAAAACCAATTTATTGACCAGTTGAATGGCAATCAACAAAAAGTGCATATTCCGAGAGCATTCGCATCGGTTTGGCATGTAATGTGCATTACCCTTTCCTGAAAACAACATTCAAAGCAGATGGACAAGGTAAAACGAGTAGCCTAAAGCAAAGCAGTGCACTCACCTGTCTTCGTGCCCAAGCAGTTACAGGGGCAGTTTCAGTCTGCACGCCGGCGATGTCAATTGTTGGAACTGCTTGAGGCAATAGCATTCTCTTCAGTCCAACCATGCCCGCGACCTCCACATTTGTGGTGAAGCACAAGGGGTGGAAATGTGGAGCTTGCTTCAAAACCACGCATTGGATCCGCAGAGCCCTAGCTTGATTTAGCCTTCTCCTTGTCTGCCACAGTTCCATCCCTTCACAGAAGGGAACTTGTGCAAAGATATTCCTTCTGTCAAGTAGCCATTTTTGCAGCTGGCACCGTTCGGCCCTCCAGCAACACACTGCTTGACACTGTGCTTTGTTTTGGTACTAGCCGCCATTGATCTGAACAAGGTGGAATGAGGTGAACTCACCCCTTCTATGTCACGCATATCATTTGCATAAAATTTGCATGTCACCAAAAAAACACTTTTTGGGAACGTTTTAACATGACTTTTAGGACAAAATATCACCCAGACAATATCCCATTTTATTCACAAGGCTTAGAACTTTCAGAATCTGTCCTGGAAATGGTCAAATTCCTTTACTTTGTTTTCGTTTCATAAACACTTTAAGCTCAACCAACTTCACCATAAGGTTCCCCATACTGAATTTTAAACATTAGTTATATATTAATTAAGCTCAACCAACTTCACGATAAGGTTCCCCATACTGAATTTTAAACATTAGTAAAACATTAGTAAAGCTCAACCAACTTCACAATAAGGTTCTCAATGCAGAATTTTAAACATTAGTTATACATTAATAAAACTCAACCAACTTCACCATAAGGTTCCCCATACTGGATTTTAAACATTAGTAAAACATTAGTAAAGCTCAACCAACTTCACAATAAGGTTCTCAATGCA
>NC_085869.1:887109-892109 GCF_034702125.1 Engraulis encrasicolus | reverse complement strand
TTCAGTCTTTCATCCTCTCCTCTCTTCATCCCTCTTCTTTTCTCCTGTAATCTCTCTTTCTGTCACCTTATGAGTTGAAGTCTTTGGAAGATTCACATAGTTGTACCTCGTGGTGATGTGGTGTGTGGGGGGGGGGGGGGGGTAGAAAGGCTTAACTCTGTGTGTGTGTGTGTGTGTGTGTTTGTGTGTGTGTGTGTGTGTGTGTGTCTGTGTGTGTTTGTGTCTGTGTGTGTGTGTCTGTGTTTGTGTCTGTGTGCGTGTGCGTGTGTGTGTTTTTGTGTTGGAGTTGGAGTTGTGTCTCCCTCTAGTGTCCACAAACAGGGCTGCAGGTCTTTTGTCTGGGTTTAGCTGCTGCTGCTGTCATCAGGCCTTTGCTGCACTCTAGTGTTCAAAACAGGGAACTGCAGTCAATTATATGAGCTGCACTGCCATCTGATGGCAGAATGAAAGAATAACAGCACACTCATACTCACTGAATGGGAAACACACTGGTATGAGAAGGAGTGAAATAGAACAGAGTGGATATACCAAGGAATAGAAATAGGAGTAAGAATAATGATGATAATAATAATAATAATAATAGAGTATACTGCAGCAAAATAAAATTAGGACATACAGTGCATCCCATGGGCAGATGTGGTGTAATGTTTTGGGGCGCGGTCTTAGGATCAGCGGGTTGCTGGTTCGAATCCTAGGGTGCGTTTGAATATGCGACCTTGCTTCCTCCACTTGTGCTTGTTTCCTTGTACCAGGAAGTACTATGTCATAATGACATCACTGACAACAGCAATATATTTGGATATCTTGCAAAAACTCATTTTCTCATTTGCAATTGGGATGGTTAATGAAAAACAGTCCCCCAAAAGTTGTTGTGGTTAGGCTGACAGCTGAGAAACTTAATTGTTTTCTCCACGGAGGAGGGGCTAGGAGGCAGGGCGAGTGGAGGGAGCACGCACAAGTGGAGGAAGCAAGGTCACATATTGCAACGCGCACCTACTCTTACCTTTCTCTGCATCCCATGCCTTGGCTAGAGTGCCCTGTGTTTAATAAACAAAGCACCTAACCCCACACTATTGCGGAGACTTTTCCTAAAAGCTATTCCACTCCCAACTGCTCTCTCTCTCTCTCTCTCTCTCTCTCTCTCTCTCTCTCTCTCTCTCTCTCTCTCTCTCTCTCTCTCTCTGCGTCTCTCTCTCTCTCTCTCTGCGTCTCTCTCTCTCTCTTTCTGTCTCTCTCTCTCTCCCTCTCCCTCTCTCTCCCTCTCTCTCTCGCTCTGTGGCTGGGTTTCTCTCTCTCTCTGCCTCTGCCTCTGCCTCTGTCTCTGTCTCTGTCTCTCTCCCTCTCTCTCTCTCCCTCTTTCTATCTCTCTCTCTCTCTCTCTCTCTCTCTCTCTGTTATTTCTCACGGTGCCCTTTGGAGCCATCTGTCTGAGGGGTCAGTTTCCTGCTATTGAAATGAGGACCGAACACACACACACACACACACACACACACACACACACACACACACACACACACACACACACACACACACACACACACACACACACACACACACACACACACACGCACACAGGCATGCATGCACGCTCGCACACACACACACACACACTACACACATGCTTACGCAAACACACACATACACAAACTATGCGCACACACACACACACAAGGCAATGCATGCACACACACTTGACACACTTCAAACACACATGAAAACCTAGAAAATGCAGACACACACACACACACACACACACACACACACACACACACACACACACACACACACACACACACACACACACACACACACACACACACACACACACACACACACACACACACAAGGCTGTACAAACACTGACTGCACACACAGCAGATACACACGTGATGCATATTCACACACACACGGGAACGTTTCTCGATTTTTGACGTTGCTAACCATCTGAAGACCGTCTTAAGACCGTCTTACGGTTCCCTTGGATTTAGTTGTGAGCGTCGCTGTCGAGAGAGAGTTGAGTCACTCTTATGGTTCGTTCAAAAAGTCGAGAATCCCAAGAAAGCCGACCTAAAACCGAAAATGGGTGTGAACATTTGGTGACGCAATGTCAGATCGATAATTATCAAGGTTGATCTAAGGCAGAAGTATATAACAACGAGTTCCCGAGCTCGTGTTATGTGTGATGACACACGCATCATTAACATGGCGCCCATGCATGCAACTGGCATGTAAACAGTATCATAAATGCTAAAATATCATCTTGTAATCATTATCAACAACAGTTAATGTTAATGTCATTCAATTGCAGATGCACATATGTCAGTAATGCTGGTCTCTGACTGTTTAATTTAGCTCAGTGTTTCTCAACAGGGGAGCCGGGGCACCCTGGGGTGCCGCGGGCCCCCCTCAGGGGTGCCGCGGAAACGTGGCTGATAAATTAATTATGTAATATAATACATATTTGTCTAAATTGATAAGTTAATACTAGTCAGTGGAATCTTTCATCTGCCATTCACGCACAATAAAGTAAATATAGGTTGCCCCAGTCAGCTGCAACTTTGAACGTTGGTCGTATGACGTCTCCAAATGTGTTACTTTTCTAAGCTTTTGTGGTATCGGATGAGATGCCATGTTACAGCTTGTTGGTTTGGGGTGCCTTGACATTTTTCATGAATTGAAAGGGTGCCTCGCCTAAAAAAAAGGTTGAGAAACACTGATTTAGCTTACTTCAGCTAAAATGATATGTCGTGGGTGTGGAGGCTCAAGTGAGGGTGAAAAAAAGAAAAGAGAACGAAAACAAAACACGCATGAATCCCAATTGTTCCGGGATCAGTGGCGTTCATGCGCCAAAGTCCAGAACTCGGTTGTCACATGAGCAGTGTCGTCAGCTGTCTCGAGAGGTCCCGAGATCGTGAAGACACCATTAGTCCTGCCCCCTCTATACACCGTTACTGCAACTCTCTGAGGGAGACCATATGGACAGACACACACACATGCAAGTGTACACAGAATATCTGTGATTACAAAATGAGAAGTAAAGGCCTCCAAATTGGCAAGGCAAGGCAAGTTTATTTGTATAGCCCATTTCATACAACAAGGCTACTCAATGTGCTTCACAAGTCATAAAGATTGTCCTTGAAAATAAAGTTACAGAAGTAATAATAATAGTAATAATAATAGCAAAGGAGGTTAGAACAATAAATGTTAAAAAAAATAGTGAAGAAAAATGAAAAAATAGATCTCTGCACTGACCAGCACTCCTCTCTTTCCTACAGAAGTGTCTGACCAAATTCCGCCCAAAAGGTTCTCAAAAACTGCCAAAATGCGCTAAATTCCGCCAAAATTCAACAAATATTTCATTGACTTATATGGGCCCAAAACGGCTGAAAAAAAAAAACGCCAAATGGCCAATTTTTCCCGCCGACGCTCATCCCAAGTAGCCCAATTGGGCAACACTGCTCTTCCCCTCTATTATCATTTCTCTGTCTCTGTCTCTCTCTCTCTCTCTCTCTCTCTCTCTCTCTCTCTCTCTTCCTCTCTGTGTCCCTTTCTCTCCCGCCTTCTCTCCCTTCTCCCTATCATCTGTTCTTGTTTTCTCCCATATATTGTACATACTTGTATTGTATGGACATCTCCCTCCCATTCTCTGTCCCTTTTCAACTTCCTCTCTCTCTCTACCTCTCTCCCCCCCCTCCTCTCTCTCCCTCTCCATCCGTCTTCCTCTCTTTTTCATACGCATGACTAATCACACACACGCATACACACACACACGCACGCACACACGCACGCACGCACGCACACACACACACACACACACACACACACACACACACACACACACACACACACACACACACACACACACACACACACACACACACACACACACACACACACACACACACACACACACACACACACACACACACACACCACTTCCAACTATGCCCATTCTTTCTGATCAAAGTCCATTCTTGCCCCTCAGATTATAACACATAAAGATTAGAGGTCACACACACACACACACACACACACACACACACACACACACACACACACACACACACACACACACACACACACACACACACACACACACACACAGAAGGGGGGTGAGAGAGAGAGAGAGAGAGAGAGAGAGAGAGAGAGAGAGAGAGAGAGAGAGAGAGAGAGAGAGAGAGAGAGAGAGAGAGAGAGAGAGAGAGAGAGAGAGACTAATGTGACATGGACCGAAAGATGTTTTAAGAGATGGAAACCGTCATGTTTCCTCAAAATACCTCCTACTGTCTATGTCTATACTGTCTATGTCCTTACCTAGATTAGTCTATGTCTGCATGGGAAAGCAAGAAACGTAATTTCAAATTCTTTGTATGACCAGTGCATGTAAAGAAATTGACAATAAAACCAACTTGACTTGACTTGAAAACGAGTTAATAAATCTGATCATGAAAAAAATGGGCCTGTTCTGGTGGACAATTCTTAAACCAAATCTAGAAAGTTTTTCAATTTCTGTTTGTACAAGTTATATAAGTTGTTTGTCATATTAAATTGAGATTTAGGAGATTTCTTTCATATTTCCGGCTTTCTTGGGACAAGGGAGAGAGCAGACAAGGATGGCGGGTGGGAAGAAGGCACAGCGGAGGACTGGACAGATGCCTTGGTTCTCAGCCTGATAAACCAGCTTAAATGTGAGACCGGAGTAATTTAGTCTGGCCCCGATGAACGATACCTCCGAGGATTGTTGATGAGAACAACCTGTTGTTTTTTCAAACCGTGCCGGCGCTCTGACCAATCGGCGATCTTTGCCGTTGATGTGCTTTCCCAACGGTGTTGCGAGATTTGTCGTCACTCCCTCAAAACCCTGCTCGCTTTGATTCAAAACAAATCACTGCGTTGTAATTGGTTTTGCCAGACTGCAGGGCACAGTGTTCAAAACGTTCTCAGATCCGAGGCCAGACTCACTCGCAGCTGAACATTTTCAGTGTCCCAGCTGGTCCCAG
>NC_085869.1:849609-882109 GCF_034702125.1 Engraulis encrasicolus | reverse complement strand
GACATCAATAGAATTGGGCGGGATTTAGTGCTTCCAGGCGGGTTTTGAGCATTTTTTGGGCTGGAAATCATCAGCCTCATCTGGCAACACTGCCAGTAAGTCACTGGCATAGCTGGAAAGGAGAAGCTGGAACACACTGCAGCTTAGTTTTCAAGACTTTATTTTGTGCACACACCCGACCAACGTTTCGGTGTTGCTACACCTTCTTCAGAGTCAAATGATAGCAAGAGAGAGACACACATTTCAGGACTTGACATTCACAGGTGATCCCACTTGGTTTGGCTAAATTGGTCTCATCTCATTGCAGGTAATTGACCCCACCCCCCCAACACCAGGACAAGATTGCAGACAATTAGACAGAGAGGCTTTGTGGAAAGGCATTTTGGATTCATACTCTACATTCAGTGGAGCCTCAGGGCATAAATGAGGAACACAATATGTCTTGCTCTCTGTAACAAATTGTTCCAGCATCGTGGCTGTGGTCTTCTAATAATTGTAGCTGTGGTTTTATTGACAATGTTCTTTGTGTATTGTTTTTTTCACTTTTTTATTTTGTTTTGGGAAGTTGGCAAGCTGTCTAATTGTCTACAATCTTGTCCTGGTGTTGGGGGGTGGGGTCAATTACCTGCAATGAGATCAGACCAATTTAGCCAAACCAAGTAGGATCACCTGTGAATGTCAAGTCTTGAAATGTGTGTCTCTCTCTTGCTATCATTTGACTCTGAAGAAGGTGTAGCAACACAGAAACGTTGGTCGCGTGTGTGCACAAAATAAAGTCTTGAAAACTAAGCTGCAGTGTGATCCAGCTTCTCCTTTCCAGTGATGTCTGTCCCACTGTGATGCACCTGCAAGCAGGGTTGCCAGATGAGGCTGATGATTTCCAGCCCAAAAACTGCTCAAAACCAGCCTAGAAGCTCAAAATCCCGCCCAATTCTATTGATTTCTATGGCTAAAATTGGGCGGGTTTTTCTGCTAAATTCCATTTTTACCCGCACACGACCATCCTAAGCAGCCCAATTGGGCAGGAAACAGCCCAATCTGGCAACACTGCCTGCAAGCTGAGGGAGGGATGATGCATAGAGTCCCAAATAACTGGGTGTGGCCTGTGGAACTTGAGCATTGCCGTGCATTATGGGGATTGTTGTCACAAATCCACAAGCACTAAAAAGTCATTTTCTGCCTTTTCTTGGCCAAGAAGGCACCAAATTAGAAATGTATGTTACTATTCTACTATACATATGACCCACTTTCAGTAACATATTCATGTCTCCACCGGTGGAATGCCCCTTTAAGATGCACTCATTGACTTCAGTAGGCCCAGAAAGCCAGCTGCCAGCTCGCGCCCCCCTGTGGATTTGGTGTGTTTGTATAAGTGTGCTCTTTGGCCACCTACAGTTGAAGTCACACATCCAACAATACTTTTAGTATTTTGCACATATAATACACATATTGAGAGTATGTACAAATGAGTAACAAACCAGCAGCATACACAAAGAATCAAAGGTAACACTTTACAATAATGGTGCATGAATTATAACGGAATAATGTTGGAAGTAATGTATGATTTATGGTGAATTAACACATGATTTATGTACATAGTGATATTTAATCTATCATTAGTTAATAAGGAGTCATGACATGAGTGATGAGGACTTACCATTAAGTAAATGTGGTAGATCAAAGGGAAATTCGTGGTGTGAATTACAAGGTTAACATATCATGTATTAACATGACTGATGAAAATCCTGTCAGATCAACCCAGTCATACATGAATCCAACCTTAGTTAATGTTGCCTCTCCAGCAATAATGGAATAATGTTGTAGTCATTAAATGACACTCAGGATAAAGGTGGTAGCCTAGGCCAGCGGTTCCCAAACTCAACCCCCCCCCCCACCGCGCACCCCCTTGTACATTTCATTGTGGCTCGCGCACCCCCTTAGCGAATATTTTGGTGTGCTGATGGCCACGCAAGTATGGATTCACTGTACATTCACTGCACATTATGCACAGTTTTGAATAATCCTCTTTTCCAAGTCTTGGAGTTAAACTGCACTTCAAATGGACCCTTCCAGCATACAATTCACCGTACAATTAAAAACTACTTAAAGTTCATTGATGCTGTATAAAAACTCTCACCATTGCTCTATTCAGCTCGCGCACCACAGGCTGCGCAACCCCAGGGGTGCACGGACCACAGTTTGGAAAACCCTGGCCTAGCCTACATTTAGGCTACTAGTGTGGATTTCTATGATGACCAGCCGAAATAATCAGCCCATTGCCAATGTGCATAACAATCCTCGCCGTGTGGAGCCAGTCATCTCAACCAGACCTTATGGCAATGGGCAACTTCAGAGAAGCTACAGAGCATTGTCAGGAACAGCGGCTGTGGCGTTCGTAGCTGGGGGTTCGACACTTCCTTCGTCACCTGCGGACTTGAAGCAACCTCTCCAGGCCATCATAGTAGCCTACACCCCCTTCCCGCAAACACAGGGAGTCACGTTTCATTCTTATTACCTGCTCCCGTCTTAATGTAACGTTTCGTTTCCCACTATCTGCATTCTTTTAGCGGCTTATTTAAGGTGTCTCTCGTTCCGATGTGTGGTCATTAGCCAGCCATCACCAACGCCCTGAAGGGAGCCAGCCGAAGGAGTTTCTGTGGCGCTGCAGCGACGACTTCCACATTTAGTCAGTTTTTTTTTCACGATTTCAATGACCTTACTTCTTTATAATGTATAAACGTATTTCAGTTCAAACCGTAACCAAATATAGGCTATTATATTAATAGGCTAGCTTACAATTAGAGAATGATAAGACCCTTGTGGTAGGCCAAACGCCAAGTCACCACTTCTCAAAACTGATAATCATAGACTACCCAGTGACGTGATTGTGCCCAATGAAACAGGAGGCCTCGATTCGTGCAGAAGATAAGGTACGTAACTGGGATATAAAATATGTATATGTTAGAAAACTATTTAACCTCATAGACTAACCTTGTATACGGTACATTCTAACAACATATTTCTTAAGTTTTGAGTCATTCACGTTCATTTGAAGCGTAATCCCCCCCCTACTGTGGCTAGTTTGGATGAGACGACTTGACCCTAGCTAGCACAACATAAATGACAGCTAGCTCTACACTATTTCGGCCATTCGTTAACGATCAGTGTTCAGATAACTAGCGCAAACGTGCCAAGATATATTGTATTCTCAAAAAAACGCTTGTGTTGTGCCATGGCTTATACGGTGATGACGTTTGAGATTGTAAATTTACGGGCCACTCGTAAGGCCCATAAGCTTAGATGTGTCTATGGTAAGGCCCAGAGTCATGAATAGAAAAGAGTTGTGTATATCCCATTGGCATACGTGGGCAAGGGGCGGGGTCTATTTTCCGTGTCATGGCTCCTCCCTGTAGACTTCAAGAAGTTCCATATCCGGAAGTGGGCCCCGTAGACTTTCGTTTGACTGTCGACACCTTTCTCGGTAAGTTGATAAATGGGAGAACAAATCGAAATGTTTTCTGTGTTTCAGTATCCGTTGTCTAAAGTATAGCCTTCAATTATGTAATTGCATGTGGTTTGCATGAAAATTGCGATGTCGATGTTAAAGACGAACGCTGTTTAGGAATGAATAACCACTTCTGGTAGCTTAAGTTAGCATAGCGGCTTGGCTCTGGTCCAACTTTACAAGTGACTACGTTACAATCCTATACAATGCGCTACTATCTGTATCATAAACGACTGTGTTTTCTACTTCCCACATTCATATAACGCCATATTACCCGTGTACATTCGTGGTTTGATCTTCCCAGCTATTTGAATGCATGTAGCTGCATGTGGTTAGCGTAGCGAGTAAGCATTTACGTGGATGTGTTGGCTAGCTACAAAAATTACAATTGAGTCCCGAATATTAAAGTACTGAAGTTGATGACCCCAGGTATTTCAGAAACCGAGAAATATATATTTCTGTTGAGTAAACCATGGATGTTTGCTGAACAGTTGCTGAACAGTTTGCTGAACAGTTTTGAAGTTGGCTAGTCGAACTACTATGCACAGTCCGTAGCCAGATGTGCACCGCATTGACAATGCGCCGTATACCTGTATTTCTCCTTTTAGCTCTGTGAAATCAAATAGTTTCTGATTGATTTGAATGAGTGGTGGATTAATGTCTATTTTTTTTGTCTGCCAGTCTATCATTTTACTTCACTGATGACCCCTGAACAGATTGTCAGTGCCCTTCCCAACTTCATGTGTTTCTTTATTTCATTGCTCTTCCTCATACAGCTTGCCCCCACACTCACAGCTTGGTGTGTATATTATAACAATGTGTTTCTTTATTTCATTGCTCCAGGTGTGTCATGTTCACTCATCATTCACAGATATCCGGCCCTTCTTCATACAGCTTGCCCCCCTCCCCTCATTCACAGCTTGGTGTGTTGCTATCATTACTATGTGATTCCTTACTTCACTGATGACCCCTGAACTTCATGTGTTTCTTTATTTCATTGCTCCAGGTGTGTCATATTCACTCATCATTGACTGATGACCCCTGAACAGATTTCCGGCCCTTCTTCATACAGCTTGTCTTCCACCTTCACAGTCATGGTGTGTATATTGTTATTACAATGTGATTCTTCATTTCATTGCTCGTCTTCATGCAGCTTGCCCCCCTCCCCACATTCACAGCTTGGTGTGTTGTTATTATTACTATGTCATTCTTTACTTCACTGATTACCCCAGAACTTCATGTGTTTCTTTATTTCATTGCTCCAGGTGTGTCATATTCACTCATCATTGACTGATGACCCCTGAACAGATTGTCAGTGCCCTTCCTAACTTCATGTGATTCTTTATTTCATTGCTCCAGGTGTGTCATATTCACTCATCATTGACTGATGACCCCTGAACAGATTGTCAGTGCCCTTCCTAACTTCATGTGATTCTTTATTTCATTGCTCCAGGTGTGTCATATTCACTCATCATTGACTGATGACCCCTGAACAGATTGTCAGTGCCCTTCCTAACTTCATGTGATTCTTTATTTCATTGCTCCAGGTGTCATATTCACTCATCATTGACTGATGACCCCTGAACAGATTGTCAGTGCCCTTCCCAACTTCATGTGTTTCTTTATGTCATTGCTCTTCCTCATACAGCTTGCCCCCACATTCACCGCTTGGTGTGTTGTTATTATTACTATGTGATTCTTTACTTCACTGATGACCCCTGAACAGATTGTCAGTGCCCTTCCTAACTTCATGTGATTCTTTATTTCATTGCTCCAGGTGTGTCATATTCACTCATCATTGACTGATGACCCCTGAACAGATTGTCGGTGCCCTTCCCAACTTCATGTGTTTCTTTATTTCATTGCTCTTGGTGTGTATATTGTATATTGTATATTCACTCATCATTGACTGATGACCCCTGAACAGATTGTCAGTGCCCTTCCTAACTTCATGTGATTCTTTATTTCATTGCTCCAGGTGTGTCATATTCACTCATCATTGACTGATGACCCCTGAACAGATTGTCAGTGCCCTTCCTAACTTCATGTGTTTCTTTATTTCATTGCTCCAGCTGTGTCATATTCACTCATCATTGACTGATGACCCCTGAACAGATTTCCGGCCCTTCTTCATACACCTTGTCTTCCACCTTCACAGTCATGGTGTGTATATTGTTATTACAATGTGATTCTTCATTTCATTGCTCGTCTTCATACAGCTTGTCTCCCACCTTCATCTGGTTCTTCACTTAATTGCTCCAGGTGTACCATATTCACTGATAATGATATTTGTTGTTCATATACAGCAGCATAGACCCCTTTTACAGTTTTAATTTTCTGTCTATTTCAATGTTACACGTTGAGTATGACCGCTGCATGTCTGTGTTGTTGACAGGCACAACACTCAGGAGTGCTGTGAGTTGCATGACACCTGCAGAGGCTCCATACTACAGACTACTACTACTCGGTACTACAGAAACCGGATCACTTGACAAGCCTGTGTCCTGTTTTGGCCTTCCACACTCTGTAGGATTGCATAGGCTCCATTTCTTCTCCCACATCACCATTCCAAAACAACTCCAGATGTTTCGTTTGTATTATGGCCAGTTTCTTTACATCTGTTACACTACCTGTGTTTTGCACCCAAAACTGGACTGCTCTATCTGTTTCTTGTTTTTTATCATTATCACTTGCATTGCTGTAAATATGTTCCATTAGCTCAGTTTTGCAACTATGAAGTGTACAGTTTTGTTGTTGTATTACTGTTACGCTGAGCAAAAAGAAACCTCAAACCTTACTCTTAGGCCTATGTGAATTCTTCATGCGTGTCGTGCTCTGTCAACAGTTTGATGCTTACAAAGCATTCCAAGTGTCTGTATGATGTTCTACCATTATGCTATGCCTTCACACAGTTAATAACAAAAGGTATACAGTATTAAAAATGCATATTCACACTAGGTTATTGTCTAACTTGGCACCATAGCAGTGAGCATCCAGTGTATTTCTGTGTTCAAAACATACATAAATACATTTAAAAAAATGTTTAATTGACCCACTCAAGTACTAGTTATACAGTTGTTGTCTTTTTTTAATTATAATTTATTTAGTCCACATGACAGATCCATGGCCCTGCTCCATGCCACTGATTCAGAGTCGTGTGTAGGGACTACACGTCTCTGCCCTGATCCTCTTCACTCTGCCTGCATGCAACGATGCATGTTTTTGGCAGGTCTGATGCAGCCTCATAAAGGCTAAAGCTGGCCTGCGTCTCACTGCTAGAGATCTATAGACATACAAGTGTATGTGATTAGTTTTTAACGAATTAATATTTGTAGTGTAAATAATGAACACAACGCTTTAGCGATTACAGTCAAAAGCTACCAAGAAAGTTAGCATCTCATAGGTAAGTGGCGGGCTCCTGGCTAAGCTAATGGTGATTTCCCTCAAAACGTGATAAAAACACACCAGTTCTACGACAGTAGCGTGTAAACAACACAGTATTTTATATCACCTAGATGTACTAGACGAATTACCTAAAAAAATGGGATGGATCCCGTTTGTGTGCATATTTATTCAATGCTTACCGTAGAAAGGCTTATTCTGCTCAGTAGAAGTCAATGACGGCTCTCTGTTTGTTTAGAACTTTACAGAGCCATTAGCGTGTCTACACAGCCACTAGGTGACTTTCCCGCCGAGATCAAAGGTAGGCGTAACTCTGTTATCAATGGCTCTGGTAAGGCCGACCTGACGAGATAGCTGCCTACTGAGGTTTGATTGGATATGGACATTGTTTATTTCAGAAGGAAAATGTTTGGAGTGGAATTGTTTGGAAGACAATCTTGGGACAATTTTGCTCTTTGGGTCTTTGTGCCAACCATACCAGCTATCGTAGGGTGCTCTGGGAACTTCTTAGATCTGTTTACTGTACAGAAATACGCATTTTGTTTACATAAAATCCCTTGTCATTTCACCACTAGGTTTGAAACCCAGACAGCACGAAGCATCTTGCCGACGCCAAAATCAGATCAACAGACAGGGACATCAGCCTTCTCTTGGGAATAGGCCAGATATGCCAGAACAAGAAATGGTAAGTCTATCACTACATAAGATCCATAACAAAATACTCCTAGTTAAATCTTAAATGTGACCTGGTGGCATTATTGCGTGAATGCTTATGTTGAACACTTAATAAATAAGATCCTCAAGTGTGTAGAGTTCGTTATTTATTTACATTTTCCTCAGCATAACTGTACAGCTGACACCACTGCCTTCTGTATCATAACAAAGCCTGTCACTTCCACGTTTCGTTCTTCTTATGTGACCGAAGTCACTGGCTACTGCACCAGAGAGGGTCTCTGCACTCATTGCTGGTCCTATGATGCCATCTATTGGCGAAAACGTGCAACAGCATAATTAAACTAAAAGACAACTTCTGACAGGACAACAAAAAGACAGGGAGTGAGAATAAGGGAATAACAAAAAGACAAAAATGGGTGGTCCACTACACTTGCATACCTGATTGTGATGCTGTCACTCATTTTCTAGTCTATATCTTGGACTGAAAAAGGATGCTTTGCCCCTGCGGTTGTGAAGAGGATGCTGTGGAGGTGGCAGCATGAACGTGTCACACAGACATTGGCTAAACTACTCGGTAGGTACAACGAAATAAAAGAAACCACCCCCTCAACCCTGTTTATGCTGCACTGTACCTATTATAACCAGTTTTTATATAGACCATTATTTGAAATACTACGAGAGCCTTGCTGTTAGGATACTGTACAGCAGGGATGGGCAACTGGAGGCTCGGGCGCAGGACAGTTTTTAACCCCCCTATAAATCAATAGTGTAAGCATTCAGGTATAAATAAAGAAAAAGTGAAGTATCCTTTTGTAAATTCAAGTGCGTGGTGATGTGGCCCACTGATTGTGGTAATTAAAAATGTTGGCCCACCTTATAATGAAAGTTGCCCACCCCTGCTGTACAGCCTACATCACTTGTACATGTCCTTACCAAATAGGACACTAGCTAGCTAAATGTAACTAATATGGCATTGTGAAAGTTGTATGCCGAAATGTAAACCATAATATTAAATTGTGATGGACAGAATTCAACCAACATATTACATTGTGAATGTAGTTGCACAGTGATACTGAGACCGACTTATTCCTGTCTTTATTTGCCAGGCTTCTACACTTGCCCTCAGAGTTCACATATGGTGAAGTGCACAGGTGTCCAGTCAGGTTCAGACTGATGCTGGTAACAAGAGGAAAACATGCTAATTGGTAAGTGAGATCCCTGCTCAACAAAAATCCACACAGCACAACAAGTAAGCCTAGTTTGTGGTATCAAATGTAAAATGGAAGTTTCATCAAAAAGTTGTAGAACACATCTGAATAAATTGCAGGCCATCAAAGTTGTGAATGGGCAGGGAAAACACAACCAGTAGGCTTATGAATTACTTTGACTCAGCACAGCACAGCAGATGCGATGCTACCATTCCTTGGGAATATGACACAGAGGTCTACTATTCCATTGTAAATATTGACTGTAAATGTTCATGTTTCAACTGTTTTAAAAACATTGGACTCAGGGGAAAAAATCTCTAGGTGTATATAAGTGAAAGCCCACCTTTGCCATTGTGACACAGCACACAAGTATACACTGCACACAACGAAATTGCATTTTATGCCTCACCTGTGCAAGGGTGCAGCCTACATTGGCATCCCAAGGGAGCAGTATGTTGCAGTGTGGCGGGAAGGTACCATACTTGGGGTACCTCAGTCATGGAGGATGGTGGAGAGAGCACTGGTTAATTACTCCCTCCACCAACCTGGCGGGCTGGGAGATGAACCAGCAACCTTTGGGTTGTTCAGCCCTGGGCTACAGGACACCCTAACCGCTTACCAATGACTGCCCCACTTATCCTTGACTGTATAAAAAATACCACAGAGTAGCGAGTACACTTTTAAATTAAAAGGGTCAATATAGATGATAGACTTTTCATCCACAGGCAGGTAAGGCCTATATTGAAGGCAGCCAGCTTCAAAACAGACCCCACCTTCTCTTTGTCACCTGAATATAACTTAATTGTATTGCAAATGTCATTCCTAAGATTCATTTACAAAATGTGTTTTATTTCATGTGAAGCTGCATAACATTGAAATTATGTCGGGGGGCCCGGTGAAACGGCCCTTGAGACATAGGTTTCCCACCCCTGCTGTAGGAAGAGCCTGTAGACGGTGACACTTCAGACATTTGACTTTCTAGCTCTTGTCACAGGTCAGTCCATGAGCCCACGTCTTCAGGTCATGGGCCTGAGAAGAATCTACCGTTACAGGGGTCAGAAGAGATCCTCAAACTGTAAGTTAATCTCATGATGCTTTTTAACATAAACATTTGACACTCACTCTCACCACAGGTCAGTTCATGAGCCTCACTGGATACTTTTATAATATATGTGCAGCTGTGTGTCAATGGTTGGTATGCAGTGTCGCTGTTTTTTTTTGGTTTTTTTTTTTACATTTTATGTACTGTTTGTCTCTTGTTTCTGTGCTGTTTCAGATGCTGACATTACTACCCCTGTACTTCAACCCATCTGCTGCCACTGGGTCCTCAACGAGAAAATAAACTGATCCCCCCCCAATCCATTCCTTTTTCCACCGTCACATCACACCATGCCTATGCACATTAACACCACCAATGAGCCTAGAAAACTAGGACAACAGTGAGGATGAATTTAGAAACCGCTTCCACGTATTGTACTATTTCTGAAAAAGCATTGGTATTGGCCTTCTATCTCCACGTAGCCATATCAAAAAACCTGCCTAAAAAAAAATCAATTTTGTCGTGTTTCCGCTTAAAAAGGAATTTAGAAACCGCTTCCACGTATTGTACTATTTCTGAAAAAGCATTGGTATTGGCCTTCTATCTCCATGTAGCCATATCAAAAAACCTGCCTCAAAAAAAAAACAATTTTGTCGTGTTTCCGCTTAAAAAGGAGAACAAAATATCCACATGTAAAATTATCCTGCTACGTGGAAATGGCACCTTACTAAATAAATAACAACTGCATAGTTATTCTGTTCAATTTATGAGTAACTATGTAAATTATGATTAACTTTTTGGCTGATATGGGACACTGCATGAAAAGAGGAATTTGTGGATGAGTTTTGCACCTTAAATTGCCTCATACCTCAAGCCACAGCATTTGCGGCTCCCCCATGCCCCCCTCCCATCCCCTTCTTAGAAGAGCCTTTAATATGTAAATGCCAGTGATCAGGTCGGGAGCTGCCCCAGTCAATTTCAAGTGGGGTGGGGTGGGGTGAGGTCAGGTGAGTGGGGGGTCGGCAGGCCTGTTTTTAGGATTTTGGGGTCCCTAGGCAACGGGATTGTTGGGGGCCCAAGGGCATTTTTTGGCCTTTTACTAAAATGTGTGTCTGTGTGTGTGTATGTTTTTTCACGCTGCCCAGTGGTGTTTTTCAGAATCACTAACCATTAAACCAGGGGTAGGGAACCTATGTCTCGAGGGCCCTTGAGGCGGTTTTATCCGGCCCCTGATATCATTATAATGTTTTGCAACTTCACATGAAATAGGCCTATGACATATTTTGCAGGCCTAAAGGAATCTTAGAAATTACATTTCCAATGCAATTAAGTTATATTCAGGGGACCTAGAAAAGGTGGGGACTGTTTTAAAGGTGTCTACCTTTAAAGATGTCTATATGTCTATATAGGCCTAAAGGTGTCTATATAGGCCTAAATTTTATGGGGAAATCCTGATTTGTGTTCATAGTACGGCCCCCGGAGGATTTTATGACCATGGTAGGAATTTGAAGTGGCCCCTCGAATGAAAAAGGTTCCCCACCCCTGCATAAACCTTTCTACTAGCCACAGCTTTGCTGTCAGTACATTTTATTATGATACTATAAGCTCAGAAATTAAGTTGATCAAACAATTCGATCTGTGCTATAAACATTTAAATGAACCTACAGAATAGGCTATCAAAATAGAATCATCTGAATGATCTTTCTTGGACATAGGCCTACATTTTGAAGTGACCCTTCGAATTAAAAAGGTTCCTCTGCTGCTTTTGAGGAAAAACATCAATGTGCTTGGCCACTCTGGTTTTTTAAAAATGGTATTCTGAACTAAAGCAAGGATTGTTCAAGTTAGTTGAAAATAGACCGTCTCTGGTTAAATTAGTTCTACACCAAGCCTTTAGGTGGCAGTAAAACTAATTGGCACAATGCGAATTCCACACACAAGCCACAAAGAAGCCATCAGCCGCGGTCAACATCACCTTCCTGATTGAACAGAACCACGCGTTGTCTGTGTGGTTTACAAGTTTCTTGGCGATATGGGGGAAAAGTTCCTCACATACCAACGGAAAATGGGCGTCATATACATGTAAGTACATTTTACTCAACTGTGGTTTAAAGTTTCAGTACTCAAGAGCGATTGAATAGCTCCTCTGAACACAGATCCGCCATTGCTAAGTTATGGCACAGCCGTTTTACATAGCTGGTAGCTCAAGTCCCCTCAATGTGACTACACTAGTTGCTGCTGTACGCTAGTAAATTCTGATTACTTGCGAGCATCGTAATGACAAAATGCTGTGGTGAAACGGTGAATATGTTAAGTATACTTGTTGATGGTAAATTGTTTGACATTGCTCGTTCTCAGTTGCCTTTCCCCTGCCTAAAGATAGACAAAGGCTACCGTTAGCATGCTATTGCGTTAGCTCATCAACTAGATTCTGGGCACTGCTCATTTTTCACGTCTGCCCGGTATTTCGCTGATGAACTAACGCTTAGACGCCTTGCCAATGTATTTTACAGCGGCAAAAATGCATAGGCGACGTTGGAAAGACTGGTGTGCCGTCTGGGTATGTTGGTTTTCAGTGCTGGGCAGTAGCGAAGCGACTAATTTAATTACATTCTCTAGTAGCTTGGTCGTAGCGTCACTACTATGTATCGAGTAGCTAACATCCCTGTAGTAATGCTATTTTTCCTCAAGTAGCGACGTTTTTGTGTCCCCCATCGATTTTACTCAATGATTTTTGTTTTACTTTCTCTATCCTGAAACCTAGGCAGTCACACAGGGGTTCCAAGACCCACCGGCGTAAAATCAAGTCAAAGGTGGGATATAATTTAGTTCCATGCTACTTTGAAACGGTGGTAGATGGACACTCCCAACTGAGATCGCTCCCGGACGTGCAGTCCCAGGTGTTTCTATCACTCCCGGACGTGTAGTCCCACCCGATTATATTTCACGTATTATCATACACTGCCACATACAAGCAATTTAGGGTTAGGTTTAGGGTCAAGGTTAGGGTTAGGGTTAGAAACAAAAAAACTAACATCAAAAAGATAACTAGCTCCGTTATATGGCGGTGGGACCGATAGTCTGGCTAGTGGGAGCGAGCCGACAGGGGAGCGTCCTGCGTTGGGAGCGTCAATCAGGGAATCGTTCTCAGTAACGCGAGCCCAATGTATCAGCGCGAGCTCAATGTCGACCAGAGTGGTCAAGTTGAGCACGCCACCCCGAAATCAATGTGAAATACCCTGCCATTTGCAAACAGTAGGCAACCTGTCCTTAAAAAGTATGGGTCCTCAAAACGGCACCTGTTGCACAAATATGTGTAGATGGCCTCTTCAAGAAATTGAAATTATGTATGGTCACTTTTTCTTATTGTTTCACGTGGAGGTCTACTGACCTTGTCTTTATAATGTAGGCTAGTTTATGTCCATGTATTATATTAGGACCCAAGGTTAATGGGTTATTCTATTTACCATGTTTTCACAGGCTGCTGTCTCATAATATGGCGAAGACGAGTCACCTGAAGGCCTAACTCGCCATAGAAGACTGAAAGAATGTAAGATTAACTTCTTTGTGACCAATATGACTTGCTCATTGATACATTTGCTATGTCAATATGAGGTGCATGGCAAAGTATTTAATTTATTTGTCTCACTTCTAGGAGCTGTAGAAACAACAGGGTGTTCTTTTTCAGGGTATTCTTTTTTATAGAACTGGACAGGTCATTTATTCGTTACCCTTGTTTTTGAAGTGTCCTGCAGGATGCTGTGTCCTGCAATCCTGTGTACTGTGCTACAGACGCGTGTGGAGGTCAACCCAAAATGGGCACAGTCTCACCGCAGAAGAGTGAAAGAGGGTAAGCTTAACCTATAGCCTACGTCAGTGGTGGGGAACCTTTCTCATTCGAAGGGCCAATTCAAATTCATCCGAGGGGCCGTAAAAGTTCTCCAAGGGCCGTACTATGAACACAAACCAGGATTTTCCCCTTCACTTTAGACCTATATTGAAGGCAGCCACATTTAAACAAACACCACCTTCTTCAGCTTCCCTGAATTGTTAATATGTAAGTGTTGAGTGTTAATGTTAAAGGAACAGTCCACCATTTTTCACATATATGGAGTATTTACATGCATGAATGTGCATTTCATTTTGGTCTGTGTTTTCATTATCTAGTTTAACAGTATAGTATAGCGTTTCTCGTCTCCAGTTGGCCACAGCAGCTCCCATATGGCTCAGTTCTGATTGGCCAATTGGAGATGAGAAACGCAGGCGGGGGCAATATCGCCCTATTTTACGCAACATTGCGTTGGGGGCTATATCAAAGCTATTGAAAGTATTGTGTCATGTTCTGTCTGTAATTGACAAAAAATGAGATTGGAATTGACGACTGTATCAGCTGTCAGGTCATGTCTCAGGATTGTGTATTTAGTAGCTCCTCTCTTTTTGCAGCTTTAAAACTTAAGGCCACCGCTATGGAGGGAGCGGCTGCAACCACCACCAGCGCAGCAGCTGCCCAACAAGCTCGACCCTCCGATTCCTCCACCTCCAGCTCCTCCACCTCCTCTTCAAGTGACTCGGAGCCAGAGAGGAAGAGAAAGAAGAGGAACAAGAGAGACAGGAAAAAGAGAGAGAAGAAGAGGATGGAGAAGAAGCAGAAGAAGAAGAGGAAGAAGGACACAAGCACAGACAGACAGAAGGAGAGAACTTGCGAACACTTGCACCCTATTGCGGAGCTCGCCTTCAGGTGGGCACATGCAGAAAATTGAACAGCTTAATGATTAACAACGATTTTTAGAACCTGAACAAGGACTGCCTGCTTACCTTTTTTTTTTTCATCTTTTTGAAATATCTAGCAGGTCCCCCTTTCTTTTCAGTTGCTGTATCTCCTGCATGTGCCCACCTGATTCACACTGTGTGGCACAGTCCTTGGCGAAGTTAAATAAACTATCACCAGGAAGATATGTCTCCCTAATTTCCATGTAATCATCAGGGCTGACCGTTGCAAGCTCCGCAATAGGGGCTTGGTTGCAGATGGTATTTCTGTCGATCGGAATTTTTTCGTACGCCGCCGTCTTGCTTAAACCCTTTCTCACCAGCCTGACCACCTCCATATAGCGCCTGATGGACTCCTCTGGAGTCGTCACTGTAAGAGAAAAACATAAAAATATTTATTTGCATGAGCATACAGTTACACCCCAGTTACTTATGTGTTGATGCGTTTTTGTGCCTCATCTTAATCAAATTAAAGGCATACTACTACAAATCCCTTTTTCATTTTATGTAATCAGGGTTCTCAATCAAATAATTTCCCAGGACAGTTCCAAGACTTTTTTGAATAATTAATGATAGGCACTTCATTCTCCTATCATTGATTATTCAATTTCTCATTTAAAAGGCACAATTTCTCATTTATAAAGGCACAATGGAATATTATTTGGGTGTTTTCACATACAGTATAGTCCCCTTTTAGTGGACTGTCCCAAAATTTGAACCCTAGAAAGAACGATTTATGATACAAACCATAAGACAAGTTCCTCTGTGAACTAAGGTGGAGGCTGTCAGAGCTTAGCCATGCCCTGAATCTAGAAACTCTACTTAATTATTATTGATGTAAGTAATCATGGTAGGAGTAGAGTGAATTGCAAAGGCTACAGCAACATTTTGTCCGACAATGTATGGACAAATGTCCGTCACTACCAAAAACTATTTTGGAAGACTGCAATCCTGTCCTTGCAAGTCATTGATCATTACAAGTTTGGAGAGGTTATAAAAGGTTATAACATAGCCTCTGTGCAAAGTGTTGAAGAAACAACAAAAGCAAGGAAATGTGCCTTGCTTTTCCAATAATTTTTGAGTGGACTGTATTTACAAACAAATTGTCCAGTGTAGTGTATGGGTCATGTTCACACTACCTCTTTTGAAGGGTACCCTGTCCACAAAATGGAAAATCTTCTTGCAGGGCTGCCTTGATAGCGCCCTGGTGACCAGGAAAGCCAGAGGCTCCTCCAGCGACGAGGGAGGAAAGACTTCAGCCGTCTCCCTATGCATCTCGTGCAGCGTACACCAGACTTTTTGTGTTTGTTGGTTCGCCAGGGGAAACTGGGACCAAGGTACCGTGAGTAAAGCACATTGTTAACCAAAAGGAAGAGACATTTAAGTTTGAGTGTGGCCACACATTTTCTGTCATTTTCATAAATCGCCCTAGGTGGCTAAAGAGTATTTTCTTTGCTGTTGATGGAATCTGGGGATAACTATGCGTGGGTTATGTTGAAATGTATGTGACCTGTTGCTGTGTAACTGCCGCGGTTTGTCAGGAGAGGGATTTTTTTTTGTGTGTAGGCTGTTCTTGTAAAAATAGTGGTGCATTAAGTCTTAATAGTGGCACATACTTTTTAAATATCCCAATTTCAAAAATTGCGGTAGCCTAACCTACTTTTGAGGGGGCTAGCTTGCAAGAAAGATTTATGCAGAGTGCCAGGCCTTGTGGATTAAATTCTGGCTAATTCCAGTCGTCCTTATATGAGGGGGAAATTAATTGTAAGGAGTAGAGCATATCAATGCCTAATATTGACTTGGTGGAAAAAGGTAGGGAAGAACAACGTTCATTTCAGCTCTTGTGGTATTTAAAGTGTCTCTTATCAACTGGCTAGCTGCAAGTCCCGTGACAAGGAAGTTGTTGCTAACTGTGTCTACTAGTAAATAAGGATTTGGTGCCACCTAGTGGCAAGCCGTGCACCTAGCAATGAACAAACAATCAAACAGACCACAAACTCAGGATGACATGCCTATATGTGGCGGAGATGATGATGAAAAAAATGATTTAAAAAATCCCTGGTATACAGTCAGGAGCTAATGATGAAAAAAAGATCAGTATAACATTTCCCAATCAATACAAGGGGATAATTGTTAATAAAATTTAATGTGTGACAGTGGCACCAGCTCACTGATAGACTCCCCACCACAGGTCCGTTCCTTATACCAGAACACACTGCAGCAATATTTCTCACAAAGAGCTACATTCAAAAGATTAAGAACACTATGCATAGTATAAATAATACCGGTAATAATAATATCAGCTTTCCAACAAATGAGTTTCAACAAGAATTGTTTGCCAGTAGTGGTAGTTTGCTGTGCGACTACCACTTAGTACATGGTAGGTAGCAGGAGTTGGTTGGGCTTGACGTGCCGGGGCATCTTGTACACAACCCCAAACCTGCCTGGTCTTATGTGGTGTGAGTCTTTAATCCATTACCTGGAGGGCAATAGGATTGGGGAAGAGGACTAATAAACCAACTCCACCCCTCCCACATCCGGCCAATTATGGTCAGTGGTTGGGCAACCTTATTCCGAAAAAAAAAAGTTTGAAAACCTCAGTAAGAGAGTCTCAACCTGCTAGAGGACAAACTCAGGGCGGGAAGAGGCGTATTGACAGGTACTTTGTAGTGCTGACCTGATGGAGGGGGTGAGAGGGGACCTTTGTGATCAGGCTGGCTCTCCTGATCACTGCACTCATGCACATCTCAGATAGGGAGGGTTTGACATTCTGATTTACTATGCATATTGTTTTTGGTGGGCACTTCTTTGAGCAGGTTGTTTAGTTGACATTTGTTACCTTCTCCTTTATTTGGAGTTGTTCGTTTTTACTGTCTGTAAAATATCTGTATTTTGTTTGTATATTTTACAGTATCACCGCGGAAGGGCCTCTGCTACATGGCGAAGAAAAAAATAGGTCTTTGGCATTTTAGGGATAAGAAACGAGCGGAGGTGTCCCATCCTGTGGCTGGTGAGGAGAAGAGGACGGGAGAATCTTATCCCAATTGTGGTCAAGCATGTGCGTCCAGGAGCCACCCTGATCAGTGATGAGTGGCGAGCATACAGAGGCGCATTAGCTGCCATTGGCTACACTCACTTCACTGTTAACCATTCAAGATGGTTTGTTGATCCAAACAGTGGGGCCCATACACAGCACCTTGAGAGGGGTTACTGCCACACTTATTGAATGTGTGTGTGTGTGTGTGTGTGTGTGTGTGTGTGTGTGTGTGTGTGTGTGTGTGTGTGTGTGTGTGTGTGTGTGTGTGTGTGTTACAATATGTGAAGGCCTATGACTTGCTTTCATAATAATAAAAAGTTATTGTTCTCTGTCTGGTGCTTTGATTGTATTTAAAAGTTCAGAAAATACACTACATCAAAATAGGCCTATGTAATGAGTTATGTGTTATAATGCTGTGACTTCACTTGGCGGGGGAGTTAATGATTGGGAAGGTTGTTAATGATTGATTAGTTGACTGTATAGAAATGGTTGATTACACAGTTGTTTTCAGTATAGTAATCATGTGTTAAGTTAACACATGATTACTATACTGAAAACAAGTGTGTTAACATATCATAATGTCATGGCTTTACTTAAGGTGGCCAAGAAAACGTGAATGAATATTGTAGTAATCATGAGCACACATGATCATGTAATGACTTTACTTGGGGTGGCAAAGACAACATGAATTCATAGTATACTACGATGTCAATGATATGTAATATATTAGGCTAAACATTAGGCTGGTCACTGGCTGATATAACCAGAAGGTATCAGATGCATGTGTGGGCACAATCACGTCACTGGGTAGTCTAAGTATGATTATCAGTTTTGAGAAGTGGTGACTTGGCGTTTGGCCTACCACAAGGGCCTATTAATATAATAGCCTAGCCTATATTTGGTTATGGTTTGAACTGAAATACGTTTATACATTATAAAGAAGTAAGGTCATTGAAATCGTGAAAAAAAAAACTGACTAAATGTGGAAGTCGTCGCTGCAGCGCCACAGAAACTCCTTCGGCTGGCTCCCTTCAGGGCGTTGGTGATGGCTGGCTAATGACCACACATCGGAACGAGAGACACCTTAAATAAGCCGCTAAAAGAATGCAGATAGTGGGAAACGAAACGTTACATTAAGACGGGAGCAGGTAATAAGAATGAAACGTGACTCCCTGTGTTTGCGGGAAGGGGGTGTAGGCTACTATGATGGCCTGGAGAGGTTGCTTCAAGTCCGCAGGTGACGAAGGAAGTGTCGAACCCCCAGCTACGAACGCCACAGCCGCTGTTCCTGACAATGCTCTGTAGCTTCTCTGAAGTTGCCCATTGCCATAAGGTCTGGTTGAGATGACTGGCTCCACACGGCGAGGATTGTTATGCACATTGGCAATGGGCTGATTATTTCGGCTGGTCATCATAGAAATCCACACTAGTAGCCTAAATGTAGGCTAGGCCAGGGTTTTCCAAACTGTGGTCCGTGCACCCCTGGGGTTGCGCAGCCTGCCATAAGGGGGTGCGCGAGCTGAATAGAGCAATGGTGAGAGTTTTTTATACAGCATCAATGAACTTTAAGTAGTTTTTAATTGTATGCTGGAAGGGTCCATTTGAAGTGCAGTTTAACTCCAGAACTTGGAAAAGAGGATTATTCAAAACTGTGCATAATGTGCATGAATGCACAGTGAATCCATACTTGCGTGGCCATCAGCACACCAAAATATTCGCTAAGGGGGTGCGCGAGCCACAATGAAATGTACAAGGGGGTGCGCGGGGAAAAAGTTTGGGAACCGCTTAGCCTGAGTGTCATTTAATGACTACAACATTATTCCATTATTGCTGGAAAGGCAACATTAACTAAGGTTGGATTCATGTATGACTGGGTTGATCTGACAGGATTTTCATCAGCCATGTTAATACATGATATGTTAACCTTGTAATTCACACCACGAATTTCCCTCTGATATACCACATTTACTTAATGGTGAGTCCTCATCACTCATGTCATGACTCCTTATTAACTAATGATAGATTAAATATCACTATGTACATAAATCATGTGTTAATTCACCATAAATCATACATTACTTCCAACATTATTCCGTTATAATTCATGCACCATTATTGTAAAGTGTTACCGAATCAAAATACAATTCCTGATGCATACATAGCAATTGTCCTCTTCTATGTGTCTTTCTCTCTTGTTCAAGTTTCTTTCCTCTTAACGATTAATCCTGTCCAGGTCAAAATGAATCTATACCTTCCTGTCCGCCTGCTCCACTAAAATAAAGATCTGCACGCTAACACACCGTAGTATATGCAGGCGAGCCAGGTTTGAGTCCGTCCTTGGTCCACCCTATGGTTCTCTCTCCCACTTTCTTCCCTGTCCTATCTACATACCAGCCCCAAAAACATTTAAAACAGTAAAAGTAAGTTCGGACTGTAATTCCTGTCGTTGTGGAAGACCCCCCCAGCAGTTCTCCACTCTACTGCAACAGAAGTGCGACCAGCACCAGGACCTCTCCTCAGCTGGACCAGCAGTCGCCTCTCCCACTGCAAACACATACACGCGCACACACACACACACACACACACACACACACACACACACACACACACACACACACACACACACACACACACACACACACACACACTTAATATGTTATTTTTTCATGAGTAAGACACAAGACACATGTTTATGATGACTATCAGCTGGTTGAGTGTTACTTCACTGATTCTTGAGAAAGTGGCTAAAATAGGTTGTAATCTTGAAAGAAAAAATCCAAGTGAATTACAAAATAATATGGTATATCCTCGTACACAAAGGTCACTGTTACTCATGGGTTGTTATGTGTGTTGTTGATGATGCTCCGATGATCAACTGTGTCACTGTTACTGATGGGCTGTGTTGGTAAATGCTACTTGTGAGTTACTGTGCTGTATGTTGGTGACCATTTTGAATGGGAGCGTACCTACGTTCCCCAGGTCCTATGTTCCCCAGGTCCTATGTTCCCCAGGTCCTATGTTCCCCGGGTCCTATGTTCCCCAGGTCCTATGTTCCCCAGGTCCTATGTTCCCCAGGTCCTACGTTCCCCAGGTCCTATGTTCCCCAGGTCCTATGTTCCCCAGGTCCTATGTTCCCCAGGTCCTATGTTCCCCGGGTCCTATGTTCCCCAGGTCCTATGTTCCCCAGGTCCTATGTTCCCCGGGTCCTATGTTCCCCAGGTCCTATGTTCCCCAGGTCCTATGTTCCCCAGGTCCTATGTTCCCCGGTCTTTGTATGGGACCAGGAAAAAAAGGCCCCTATTTCTAAAAAAAGGGTTCTATGTTCCCCGCATTGTATGTTTCTGAGTTTTCAAATTGTGCCCTTCCCAAAACCATCCCTAAACCCCAACCTGTCAGAAATGCTAGTTTCTGAGTTGTAAATTTGTGCCCTGACCAAAACTATCCCTAAACCTTACCTGTCAGAGATGCAACAAAAACCTGCGCTTTGCCATGCGCCAGCAGTCTACTCTGAAGAACAAAAAAGGGGAAAAAGGGTCCTAATAGGACACGGGGAACATAGAGCTTGGATGTGACGTCACTTCCCCCGATTTCATGGGACCTCAACGGCGTTTTTAGGCGAAAATTGTAGCATGTAATCCAATGGCAGTATTAAAATGATGTTTCGATGCCCTTTGAGTTGTGCCACGAGCTCCACATATGTTGTTTCTGATATTTTTGTCAAATTTTTCGTACGAACCCCCAAACATTTTAGAAAGCTGTGTTTCTTCATATTTTTCATGCAGACAGCCTCGGAACAAAACATTGATACTTCTGCATGAATAATCTTTATCTAGCCTCTTAATCAGCATATTTGTAGCCCAGCGCATATAATGATGGAGATCAGAAGATATTTACTCGCTACCATGTTGTTGGATGGTCAGATGGTTGTTAGATGGTCAGTTTAGGTCCCGTGAAATGCAGAACTAAGGGGCGGGACTTTCAAGCTCTATAGGGATGACCCCTTTGAATCCTAACCGCAGAAATACACCAGTGGCGATCTGAGGGAGTCGAGCGACAGAAGTAATTGACTTTGTATTGAGTCGCGCAACAAAAAGCCATTCTGGAGACCAGAGCGATTTGCGCGACGAGTGTGACAGTTTGAAGTTGAAATCTTTTCAACTTTCTATGACGCGGTTCGGCGACAAGCCGCGACAGCCAATGACTGTATAGAGGTCAGTGACCACAGCCAATGGGAATGCTTGAATGCTTTGCCTTCTACCTGTACGGACATACTCTAGTCTCCTCAATCGCTTGTATCGCTTGCTGCTACACTCTGTCGCTTGAATCTATTCGCGCCATAATCCCTGAGAAGTAACTGGTGACTCACTGTTTGGAGGCTCCCACTGGTTGCTCTGTCGTCTTCTCTCCTTCAGCTCTTTCTCTTTCTCCAACAGCTGTCCTCTCAGCTCCTCTAGCTGCTGGTTGTTCCTTTCCTGTAGCTCCTCCAACTCTCTTGAGGCCTTGGCTTTGGAGGTCTCTATATTCCTCTGGAGTAGAGGCAGGATGGTCTTAACGAGGTGAGCTTGTAGATCAGCCCTTATCTCCACGTCAAAGCTCTCTCTCATCTCCCTCATCTCCCTGCTATGTCTCTCCTCCATCTCCATCTTTTCATTTTCAAACTCTTGTTCTCGTCCCTCTTTCTCTGTCTGCATTTCTTCATTTTTCCTCTTTTCCTCCTCCAGCTCTCTCTCCAGCTCTCTCCTTTTCTCCATGTCCTTCTCAGTCTCTAACTCTTTCTCCAGTTCTCTTATTCCCTTCTCCAGGCTTTGGATCTTCTCATCCCTTTCTTTAATTTCTATTTTTATTTTATGAACGCAGTTTTCCATTCACATGTTTACTTCCTTTCACATGTTTACTTTTAATATCTCTCTCTCTTCTGTCAATTTCTTCTTCTCTCTGTCGCTCCAATCTTCTCTCTATCTCTCTGGCCTGTCTCTCTGCCTCCGCGTAAGCCCCTCTGCTATAGAATACCTCTCTGTTTCCTGACACCATCTATTCTATCTTCTCAAGCAGCTGTGTGACATCAGTGTCATCAGGCCTGTCCATAATGTTGAGAAGGTGACACCTGTTCCCACATTTCTCTACCAGCTGCTGGAGCTCCTGGCTTCCTGTCTGGATTAACTCCTCCAAACTCTTCCCCCCCAGCCCCTCAGTATGGGTGAAGAGGACCAGTGTGTGTCTCCAACATCCCTCCCCAAAAATGTCCTCCATCTTCTCCAGCATCCTCCTCTCCTCCCCTTCAGACGGCTCCACTGGAACCACCAGGAGGAAGGCGTGAGGTCCTGGGGCAGACAGACGGACACAAAGCCCCACGTCCTGTCTCATGTCCTTCTCAGAGAGTCCACTGCAGAACCAGTCTGGAGTGTCCACCACAGTCACCCGTCTCCCAGCCACCTCCCCCTGTCTGCTCTCACTGTGCTGGGTCTCTGTGGATGTGTGTGTGCTGGCCTGCCTCCCAAACTCCTCTGTGCCCAGGATGGTGTTTCCTGCTGCCCTCTTCCCAGCTGCACTCCCCCCCAGCAGCACCAGCCTCAGCTCAGACACAGCAGGAGACACTGGGGGGGCTGGACCAGGACTCTCTCCTCCCACTGCAAACACACGCACGCACACACACACACACACACACACACACACACACACACACACACACACACACACACACACACACACACACACACACACACACACACACACACACACACACACACACACACACACACACACACACACACACATTTATTTGTTTTTTTTTTCATGAGTAAGACACATGTATGAATTGATGATGACTATCAGCTGGTTGAGTGTTACTTGTGAGTTATGTTTTGTATGCTGTGTGAATATTATATGTTATGCATACTTTATGAATATTATATGTTTTGTATGCTGTGTGAATATTATATGTTGATGATGATGCTGTATGAATATTATATGTTTTGTATGTGTTGCGTTAGCTAGCAGAAAGAACACCACAACATCCAACAACCAAAACAGTTCCATTCACAGCAATTAACCTGTCTTCATCCAGACCTGCAGGGGGCAATAACCACACCACAGTTTACCCAACTTCCTGTCAGGTCAGAGGAACTTCCTGAAAGACAGCCATCTTGGCTTCAGACCAACATGTGCTGAAGAAGACAAAGCAAGAAAAAGTTTGTTGGTAAAAAACCAACCAAAGACTTCAAGAAACTAACTAAAACCTTAAGAAATCCCTCAGGTCAACGGTCAGATGCAACTGGTAGGAGATTGACTTTCCTCAAATATTCACCATGTTTGAATGTGGACAGTGAGAACTTAATCCTCGTGTTCATATAAGATGTTTGTTTGGCTGACTTGAAAACTAACTTAACTTAAATGGTAATGAACTAAGTTGAATGTATTCACTTGTGTTTTCCTAGTTTTCATTTGCAATTGGCTAAATGTTTATCTTGATACAGTAGCTTATAATTAAGCGGGCTTGCGGAGCAAGGACCATGCAGAGCATGGCCCTTGCAGAGCAAGGCCTGTTTCTTATTATTTCTTATTTCTCTAAGTCCTGTTTCTTATTATCGTTCTTGTGCAGGGCAGCAGTAAAATAGAAAATGGATCTCCTCCTAGGCCTTTCGAGATAGAGACACCGTTCAAACACTAAAACGACCGGCTCGGCTTGGAGATCGCGTCTCGTTATAGGCTTCTCTGTGTCTCTTGTCGTTTTCCCGTTTTTGGCGATTTTGTTAAAGCCTGGGTCTCCATTGAAAACAGTGGTGGAACCTCCATGAACCAAGGTTCCGCCACTCTAGAGATTAGAGTGTAGGAGGCTTTTTCGGTCATAAAACATCAACACTTTCACCTAGAAGTTTAGTTGACGCGTTGTTAGCGAGCTCTATGGGATGTCTCCAAATTGTCAAAGTTTCATCTCCCAACTCCCAATACTTTTTAAATGGCAGGTTTGTAAAAAAAACAGGCCTGGCTCTATGGAGAATCCCATTCTTTCGAAAAGTGCATTTTTCAAGAGATCAGCGCATGTCCCACACGGAGGTCCATTTGTGCCTGAAAAATTTAACCTATAAACTTCATTCAAAGACTGTTAGAGAGATCACAAGCATGACTCCGATCTGTGAAAAGGACACGTGCCAACTCCTTTTAGTTTTTTTACAACGATGTTGTAAAGACAAAAAACTCATTCTCATTTTCTCCCCTGTTAAAGGCTCAATACTAACTGTCTTTCAGTCAATCACAACAGGTGCAGCCAGTGAAGGATTCCATTTCAACTGTCACTGTCTCAAGATTCCATTCTTAACGAGCAGGTGCGAGCAAGCATTCTAGAAGTCTATTGTTGAGCTCTGCAATGCAATGTAATATAGTCTTGCTGGACTATGCATGACAATTAGCTGCTTGGCTTAGTGGTAATGCATGCCGCTGCATTAGAGATATGGAGGTTGAGGGTTCGAAACCCACCTGAAGCCATGTTGATTTTCTAAATTATATCATATGCAGCGTTCCTTGGCCGACTTAAAATGCCATGTATATCATTTAGTATGGATGGCAAATGTGCTGAATTACAGATATTGAGGTTGGGGGTTCGAAACCCAGTCAAAGCCATGTTGATTTTCAAAATTACATCATATGCAGTGTTCCTTGGCCAACTTAAAATGCCATGTATGTCATTTAGTATGCATGGCAAATGTGCTGGATTACAGATATGGAGGTTGGGGGTTCGAATCCCAGTCAAAGCCATGTTGACTTTCAAAATTATATCATATGCAGTGTTCCTTGGCCAACTTAAAATGCCATGTATGTCATTTAGTATGAATGGCAAATGTGCTGAATTAGGGATATGGGGGTTGGAGGTTCGAACCCCAGTCGAAGCCATGTTGATTTTCAAAATGATATCATATGCAGTGTTCCTTAGCCAACTTCAAATATCATGTATTGTATGTCATTTAATATCAATGGCAAAGGGGTTGGATTACAGATATG
Source organism: Engraulis encrasicolus (assembly GCF_034702125.1). NCBI lineage: Eukaryota > Metazoa > Chordata > Actinopteri > Clupeiformes > Engraulidae > Engraulis > Engraulis encrasicolus. The sequence continues at coordinate 856,481 of NC_085869.1, read as the reverse complement.
GAGGTTGTGAGTTCTAATCCCGCTCGAAGCCATGTTGATTTTCAAAATTATATCATATGCAGTGTTCCTTAGCCAACTTAAAATACCATGTATGTCATTTAGTATATCCCCAAAACGCAGAGCTACAACACTTTCAAGATGGCTGAATCCAAGATGGCTGAATTGTTTGGCCCATAACTTCTGACTGGGTGGATGGAGTTTTTCCAAGATTTCTTTTAGCTTTGTTTTCTCAATAGTACTTTGTTTCATCTCTGCCCCAAAAGGCAAGCCCGCTTCCAGCATTTTCTGTGAGAATGCATTTCTAGTTTGTCATTGTGTCTCAAACTTTTCAAACTGTTTGGAAAGACAAACTTGAAACTTCATTTGGCTTATACTCCAGGTACATATTTACTTCACTGCATTTCAAGTACAATATCTAATTACCTGGTCATGAATTAGTAATTATTTATTATTGTATTTTTAAACTGAAAGTAATATGATGTTATGTTCGCTTAACATTAAGTAATGCAGTCTCTTTTCTGTTCTTGTGTTTCAAAGGTTTTCAACCTGTTACTTCCCTTGGTACAACCCCTTCATCACAAACATTGAACTTCAATAAAAACAAAAAAGGGGAAACATCTGAGTTGTTCCTTGCGTGACCAAGCTTCTTTTCAAGTTGGAGCATTAAATGAGGGAGAACTTAAACAAAACAACCCAAAACTTGACAGTATGCTGTATTAATATTATATGTTTTGTATGCTATATGAATATTATATGTTTTGTATGCTGTGTGAATATTATATGTTGATGATGATGCTGTATGAATATTATATGTTATGCATACTGTATGAATATTATATGTTTTGTATGCTATATGAATATTATATGTTTTGTATGCTGTGTGAATATTATATGTTTTGTATTCTGTGTGAATAGTATATGTTTTGTATGCTGTATTAATATTATATGTTTTGTATGCTATATGAATATTATATGATGATGATGCTGTGTGAATATTATATGCCGATGATGCTGTGTGAATATTATATGATGTTGATGCTGTGTGAATATTATATGATGATGATGCTGTGTGAATATTATATGTTTTGTATGCTGTATTAATATTATATGTTTTGTATGCTGTGTGAATATTATATGCTGTTGATGATGCTGTGTGAGTATTATATGCTGTTGATGATGCTGTATAAATGTTATATGTTGATGATGCTGTGCAAATATTATATGATGATGATGCTGTGTTAATATTATATGATGACGATGACCAGCTGTTTGAATATTATATGTTGATGATGATCAGCTGTGAGACTGCTCACACCAGGCCAATAATGACTCACTGTCTGGAGGAGGATCTTTGCTTTGTCTTCTTCTGCTGTGAGGGGGACCTACACCGGAAAATCAAACACACACACACACACACACACACACACACACACACACACACACACACACACACACACACACACACACACACACACACACACACACACACACACACACACACACACACACGGCCCATTGTGAATACACCCTTACTGGTTAGTGGTTCATTGAAAGTTTTTGAAACGATGGACATTGGGTACTCTATATTCAATATAAAACTGCAATTCAAGTTACCGCCCGCACATATGCCCTCACTGTGGCTGTGTAGTATACAGCTGCAGTGCAGGATTCAACAAATCAACCAATCAAAACATAAAAAATGAAATTAAATAAGTCTTCTTATACTCACCACGCCCTTCCCTTCCTCTTTCCTCCATCTCTCCCTCTCTCTTCTCCATGTCTATCTGTTGAATCTGTTGTTCTCTCTCCTCCAGTTCTCTCTGTGTCTCCATCAGTTGTGTTGTCAGCTCCTGTAGTTGGCTGTTCCTGTCCTGCAGTTCCTTTCCCAGTGACTCCAGTTGCTTTTTACTGGTCTCCACCTCACTGATCATATTATCCAGTTCTTCACCTCTCTCCCCCTCTCTTTCACTCATCTTCTCCAGTTCTGTCTCTCTCTCCTTGAGAAATATACTTCTCTCCTCTAGTTGTTCAAGTACCATTTCCACCTCTTTGGTCTTCTTCTCCAGTTGTTCATTTATTTCCTCGATCTCTATACTTTTCTCCTCTAGGTCTTTAGTAAGTTTCAACATCTTTTTTGTTATCTGTTTGTCTCTCTCCTCCATGACTCTCTCTTTCTCCATCAGTTGTATTGTCGTCTCCTGTAGTTGGCTGTTCCTGTCCTGCAGTTCCTTTCCCAGTGACTCCAGTTGTCTTTTACTGGTCTCTACCTCACTGATCATATTATCCAGTAATTCCTCTCTCTCCCTCTCTCTTTCACTCATCTTCTCCAGGTCTGTCTCTCTCTCCCTCTCATTTTCTCTCATCTTCTCCAGTTCAGTCTCTCTCTCACTCTCTCTTTCACTAATCTTTTCCAGTTCTTCATCTCTCTCCCTCTCTCTCTCCCTCATCTTCTCCAGTTCTGTCTCTCTCTCACTCTCTCTTTCACTAATCTTTTCCAGTTCTTCATCTCTCTCCCTCTCTCTTTCACTCATCTTCTCCAGTTCTACCTCTCTCTCCTTGAGCAACACATTTCTCTCCTCTAGTTCTTCATGCACCATTTCCACCTCTTTGGTCTTCTCCTCCAGTTGTTTGTTTATTTCCTCGATCTCTTTTCTTTTCTCCTCTAGCTGTTGAGTTAGTCTCTCCATCTCTGTATTTCTATCCTTCAGCATCTTCTCCATCTCCACCACTCTCTCTTTACTTTCCTCCAGAACTGTTGTCTTCTCTGTAAGATCATTCTCTACTTTTTTGATCTGTAAATCTTTTTCTTCCAGTAATGTGTCTGTAGTCTCTATCTGTTTGTCTCTGTCCTGTATGAGTTTGTCCCTCCTCTGAATCTCACTGTCTTTCATTTTAATTTCTTCTTGTGCTTTCTCCAGTCTCTTCTTGTTCTCCTCTGCTTCTCTGATTTTCTTCAGCAGCTCCTCATCTGTTAGGCTCCTCCATAGCTGGACAGCTGCTTGGACGACAACAAAACATTTTTGAAATGTTCCAATGACAAGTGGTCGAATAAAGCCATTATATAGAGTTGGATTTTTATATGTATATTTGCTACTCCTCTTTCATAATGCACATTAAATTCAGTAAAACGCACAACCACACACTCACACACCCCTCCATAAGCTTTCTTAGATGCAGAGTAGCGTAGATTATCATTGACCAATCCCAAGGGAAGTTAAGGTGTCCAGTACCATACATCCATAAATAAATACAGAATACACATTACACACATTGAAGATTCCACGTGCATTTTGAGCTCCACAGTTACTCAATTGTAATACATCCATCATCGGTAACACTTTATAATAATGTTCCTTAGTAAAGACTCAGTAAATAATTAACTAATGATGAATAAAACATTAACAAATGTTTTTTTATTATTAACTAAGCTTTATTAATGCTTTATAAAATATCTACAAATGATATATTCAAGATTTTACACACCTTATAACAGACTATTTTATTCATTTACAAGCAACTTGTAAATGTTTGATAAATATGAAATATTAACATAACATTTCCTAGTCATTTACAAGCATTTGTTTACATTTCCTAATCATTTACAAACGTTTGTTAATGTTTTGTTCAGCAATAGTTAATTATTTATTAAGTCTTTATAATGCTTTTTTGCATCCATTATTCTAAAGTGTTACCCCATCATTCTGCAGCAATATTATGGATACAGATCAAAGTCCTCATCCTTGTCTACAAGACCCAGCATAGCCCAGCACCCATCTACGTAACAGGTCCCCTTAAGGTCAGATTAGACTTCTGCAACTGCGCTCGTCAAAACTTGCGTGGGAGTGTCCACGAACCAACATTGTATTCATGCATCTGCGAGTTCTGCGAGGTCCGAGGTCTAGTCGCGAGCCACATTTGAAATTGCATGATTACTTTCACTACATTGTAAGCACTGCGGTCATTATTAAGCAATGTTGCTTTCTATGCCGGTTAGCTAGGTATTTTCACACAAATTGCAAAGGCAATACACTGGTTTCATTATTTGACATACCCAGTCTGTTTTCACGAGCCGAAGCATAAGTCTAGCTTTACTCAATACCAAACCACCCACATACCTCACAAATCTCCTCACCTTACCAAGCCTTCCACACACTCCACACACTCCCCTCAACACATCTCCACACCATGCATGATTTGGGCAACCAAATTGACTGTGATATAAAAAATTGAATCCTGAGTTGTGATCACTAGCATTTTTGCCAGGGTTCACCCCTCCCACTTTTTGTTCTTCCACTGACGTATTTCTATTATCGATGTTCAGGGATAAAATCACATTATCCCATGTCCATATACAAAACTAGTCCAGCCCGAATAGGGCTAGACATAACACAGGGCCTTTGCGACTACGGCGTCATTGCCATTCTTGTCACAGCAAATTTCTAAGAGATGACAGGTTAAGTTACCATTCACATATTTGTCTCATACAAGGATATTTTCTGTCGTTATCAGTTTAGTTGGCTGTCAAAAGGACATTACTCACATACACACACACAGGAGCCCTATCTCACGCCTTTCGTAAAGTCTTCACGAAAATAATAGATTAATTTTCGTGGTGTATTCACGTTATTGCCCGCCTTTCGTAAAGTCTTCACGAAAATAATAGATTAATTTTCACGCTGCCTATTCACTTGAATTGCCCCACTGCTGCTATGGTTATTCAAACGTCTGCAGGGGCGGGGAGGGGGTGCTGACAGAACTGATACACTCGGGACTCACTAATTCGACGCCCTTTTGACACACTGGTCCTCTGGTCTGGTCCACTGTCAAACTCACCCAGTGATCTAACAGATTCCTCCATTCTCTTCCTCTCTTCATCAGTGATCTCCTGTAGTGGCTCCCCTGTAACAGCAGAGTAGAAACACACACGCACGCACACTGGCAGGCACTCTAGGTTCATGTGGCGAAGTACACGAGGTAGACCCAGATGACTGTGTAAAGCAGTGTTTCTCAACGGGGGCGGTACAGCCCCCCAGGGGGCGTTGGGGAGATATAGAGGGGCATTGAGAAGGTTACAGCTGAGAGGGGGGCGGTGCTTAGTTGCCATTAGGGGGCATGAGTCCATTTACTTTTTTAATACTAATGGGGGCGTTGTCAGGCTTATGAGGAGGTCAAGGTGGCGTTGTGAGGCTTGCAATTAGGCCAAGGGGGTGTTTGCTCAAAAAAGGATGAGAACCACTGCTGTAGAGATCAGACGTTGAAGGCCAAGGGCAAACCATGTCTGTCTTGGAAGGGACCGTCAAGCCCGCTGGGGTATCGGAGTGAGCGGGTGTATGCGTATCTGGAAGTGACCGTTCAGCACGTCTCGCACGTCTCGCACGTCTCACACAACTTTGACCAAGTGGGAGAGTGAGGAGAGTGTAGAGGGGCATGTAGCGCACCAGCCGCGACACTGCTGGGGTATGTATATTTGGAGGAGAACGGTACAGGATCGGGGGGGGGGTCAATCGGTTCCGCTCAGAGCGCCAACCCCTTGTCGTAAGCCTAGCCGAACTAGGCTATCGATGCTTCCTCTCGCCATGTTGTTCTCTGAATAACCTTTTATTAGCCACGTGGAGAGGCTAATTACCACAGGAAAAGTTAGCCGTTAGCTGAGAAAGTTGTACCTGCAGAACAGTTTTTAGCGTAAAGATGCTAAGAACCTCTGGCTAAATTGTCTCAGGGAAGGTAGATGCTACGTGCACAGCAGTTTTCAGAGTAGGTAAGGTAGCGTGAGGGGGCGCTGTGGTGCCGCGTGCTAAGACCCCCACATTTGGGCTTGCATGCCCACGGGGACCACTGTTCGAGTCCGATCAGGGTCATTTTCGGCCCTCCCCCATCTCTCTCTCCCATTCATTTACTGTCTGTTCTTCACTGTCCTCTAATAATAAAGGCCGGAAGGCCCCCCAAAAATACTTCAAAAACCTAGCGTGACCTTCAGGGCAATCACGGAAGAGTTTGACACTTGACTGAGTAATGCTACCAAATCAACACAGCACTTTTAAAGTGAAAGCGAAAGTGAAGTGAAAGTGAAAGCCCATTGGGAAACTCCAACTCCCATTGTCATTGTGACACAGCACTCCACAGCACACAAGTGAACACTGCACACTGCACACAACGAAATTGCATTTATGCCTCACCCGTGCAAGGGGGCAGCCCTCAGTGGCGCCCCATGGGGAGCAGTGCGGTGGGACGGTACCATGCTCAGGGTACCTCAGTCATGGAGGAGGATGGGGGAGAGCACTGGTTGATTACTCCCCCCACCAACCTGGCGGGTCGGGAGTCGAACCGGCAACCTCTGGGATGCAAATCTGACGCCCTAACCGCTCACCCATGACTACCCATTTTTACTCTCAGTGTAGTAGCGAAATGGGGCAATGAAACGGTCATAGCTAGCCAGATGCTAAGGAGTAGCATATGGGAGCAACGCTAGCTCTTGAGAGGAGTTAGCGGCTTTGTCATGCTAGCGGTTACATAGTAATTTAACTAGCGTGGCGGGCCACCTATAATTTCATTGAAACAAAATATCTTGGACCGAGTGACAGCGCCTTTGCAGAAGCGAATGTGGCCGCAAACCAAGAGATTAGCATTGTGATACAGAGTAGATGGCTCAGTCACATAAACAGGAAGCTAACCCTGTTAGCTGCCCCAATCCCAACTAGAGATGGGATTTATGGCTCTTTGACGGGATCCGGATCTTAGTGGCGCGTTCCTTTCAAAGAGCCGTTCAAAAAACTGGCTCTTTTTTAAATTATTTATTCAGTGTTTACAATGTAATATTTTGACTACACCTCAGGTAATTTTGTCCAAACAACAACTGATTATTCTCCTGCTTC